>NC_137806.1:12527260-12747260 GCF_963383645.1 Muscardinus avellanarius
AAGGACAAGGAGCCCAGACCCCAGGTGAACACGTCTCTCACCCAGCCGAGTCCCCAGGCAAGAGTCCAGGAACTCTGGACAGAAGGGAGCAACAGCCAGATAAATGTGCCCATAGCCCCAGGCAAGGAGGGCAACACAGAGGCTCACCCTGGCTCACCCTGGCCGGCCACACTCCCACCACACCACATCCTGGGGAGTTGGGGAGGCACAGGGTTCAGGCGCCAGCAGCACCCCTGAGGGCTGGAGACAGACTCGAAGCTTCACACAAGATAGGCACTATGGAAGAAGTGGGGAAAGACCCGCCTGGGCCCAAGTCCCTAAAATCACTGTGGATCTATAGGCAGTCTGCCCCAAAGCTCCAACTCTCTCCGTGAGCTTCGCTGCCATAGGCACCCGAGCGGGCCGCTGGTGACACGCCACCCCAGCCGTCCCTGGCCGCACCTTTCCAGTACCGCTCACACCACCCTGCGAGGGCAAGGCTTTCAGCTCCACCAAGAGCATGAGGAGCCGGAGGAGCCGGAAACTGACGTGCCTGAGAGGGGACAGGAAAGCAGCCAGCCAGGGAATGCCAGCTAGATGCCACTCGACTTGGAATCCACCCTGTTCCCCCGAAGACATGCGCAGCTCTCCCAGGACAGCCCAACAGGCTGGCCAAGGGACGGGTGTACAGGATAGACCCAAGAGGAAAGCTTTTGCAGTACTGGGGATGGAACCCCGGGACATTCTACCTCCAAGCTACACCCCCAACCCTATTTTTTTATTTTGAACCCAGGCCTCACTGAGTTTCAAAGGGCCTAAGTAGCTGAGGCTGTCCTCAAACCGCAGTCCTCCTGTCTCTGGCTCCCAAATGCTGGGATTGCAAGTGTGCGCCAGCACACCTGGCTCAAATAACTTTTAGATGAGAGTGGAAAACTAAGGAGTAATAAAAAGCGTCACCCACCAGGCAGCAGACTTAAGGTCCACAGGAGAGAGGACCGCCTCTCCGCGTCAAGGGTAAATAGATTCAAGAATCACCTTGTAAGCCGGGCACGGTGGCGCATGCCTGTCATCCCAATGTGCGGGAGGCTGAGACACAGGATGATGGACAGCTCAAGCCCAATCATGGCAACTTAAGACCCTGCCTCAAAATAAAAAGGGCTGCGGCGTAGCGCAGAGGCAGAACACCCCCAGGCTTAACCCCCAGTACCAAAAAAAGGGGGGGGGGGCATTTCATTCTATTATTCCTGTTCCAGACAGCAAATGGGTTCAAATGGGTTCAAAGCTGCAGGGGGGCACAAAAAACAACCCAGGAACACAAGTGCAGTCCGGGAGACCGAGGCTGGTCTACACCCCTGGGACGCAGCGCGTGCGGGGTCAGCGGTGTTGAGTGCTATGTTTCAAAGTAAAAGGACTGCCGGCTTCTCTTATGTGCATAAAAGAAATTGCCCGAATCAGCCAACCGAGGAGATGCTTGAAGTTACTCATCCTGCCTAACAAAAGAGAAAGCTCCTCTCCCTGTTTACTAACCAGGAAAGAGAGGCTGACATAGACCCAAAGGAATCCTTCCGACCCGGAAAGGAAACCTCGCTGAAATACGATAGATTCTCAACAGCTCCGAATTCTGAAACAAAAATCGGGCCTCAAAGTAGCTCCCCAGGCCCCTCACATCACTTAATCCACCTTCTCCTCCTGATTTTTTCCTACTTAAGAGAAATTCTCTCAAGTTACTTAACCAGACAGCCATAATTCCCTACACCTGGCTCTACTAAACATGACCAAACCCGAAGAAATATCCCTAATCAAGAAGAAACTAGAAGGAAGGAGCCAGGCAAGGTGGTGACGCCTGTGATCCCGGTTCTTGGGAGGCTGAGACGGCAAGATGGAAGGTTCCAGGCCAGCCTCAGCAACGTAGCGAGGCCCTCAGCAACACAAGACTTTCAAAATAAAGACAAATGAGTGTGGAGCTTGTAGGTAGAATGCCCCTGGCTTCAAGTCTCCAAGAAGGAGGAAGAAGGGGATGGGGGGGGGGGGAGACACACAAGAGGAGGAGAAAATACAAGGAAAACCTAGCTGGGGCAGAACTAGACACCCACCTGCGGCCTCCTCTTCGGCAGCCCGTGCCAGCAGCCAGCCAGCATCCCTTTAGGTCCCCTGTGTTCAAATCCAACACACCCCACACGGCCTGGGGGCCGCACCAGGCCCCCGCAGCACCACATCATGCCCACACAAGTGCCACGGGCACCAGGCAGGGTGCCTGCCCCAAGCGTGGCTCCGGCCACCGCCACCTGCGCCCAGTGTCCCTCAGGACGGCTGCTGCCAGAGGCGGGGCCGCTTCTCCTCCCAGGAAATTCCTGCCCCGGTCAAGGGAGGGATCCATGATGCCATCTTCAAAAGATTTGCCCAAGACCAGAGGTGCTCCCTAGCCTGGTGGCCACACACACCTTCCATAGGTAGAGAGACAGGCAGCGTCCATGACACTCCCAGCATCCAGCCGCGAGCTGTTCCAGTGCCCACGCCTGCCAAGCCTGCGTCTCCTCGCCCAGGGGGCTCTCCCCACCACAGACCTGGCCTGTCTTCTGCTGCACCCCGGCTTCCACTCGAGCTCCCAGGGCATTTAAAAGGACATCGTGAGCCGGGCGGGGTGGGCACGCTTGTCATCCCCGCGCTTGGGAGGCGGAGACAGGAGGATCGCGCAGGTTCGAAGCCAGCTGCGCTGGCTTGGGAGACCCTGTTTCCAAATAAAAAGTATAAATAGCTCTGGGAGCGTAGCCCGGAGGTAGAAGAGCTTCCAGAAACCCCAGTACCACCAAAAAATAAAAGGCCATCGTGACAACGCTCACGGGCTATTATCTGATGAGTGTCCAGCTAAGATACCCATGCAGTCAGCAAACGTTCACAGACGCCTCCAGGAGCAGGCACAGAGCTAGATGTGGGTCACACAGCGAATGGTCCCTCCCTCCAGACATCTCTAGCCAGCATCCAGAAGAGCAGGGACACTCCCCAACAGAGCCCCGCGCCCCAAAACACCCACTGCTGTCCGTTACGAGCTCCCCTGGCCAAAAGTCAGCCCGCATCCTGTCCCTAACCCATTTATTTCAAAATGTGTTGACAGACACCCCTGAAATGGCCTAATGGGACCCAAGCTGTTCTCTGGTGCCATCTGGTTGGTTTCCAAAAGGGACATTTGAAATGGGGGAATTCCAAGTAAAGGCTTCATGATATCTTGTGAAATATATATATGTAAAACACGTATATTAATTCTCCACAGCGGCTAGATGCCTGAAATACGCAAATGGTTCTCTGTCCTCAGAGTTTACCCTTTTGCTTGTAAGAAATGACACTACATGCATCTCGGGGGGGGGAGGGGCACGCGGCCCCCAGTCTCAGCGCCCACGGAAGGCAGGCGCACACCCACAGCCGGCTCCCACTGGAGTAGCCCATAGGGCATGTAAAAGTTTGATAAAAATCCTGCAAAGAGGCAAAGAAACAAGCAAAATATAATTACACCACTAGTAGTTAGGGGAATGGACGACCTCAAACAGCAAAACCGTCTGGTCAGGAGGGGACAAAACAGGAGCCTAAGGAGCCAGTGCCACCCCACGGACCACCCAGCGGCTGGTGAGGCCGCGCGCGGTGTGCTGCCTGGGGGGCCTCCGCGCAGCCATGAGCGGCTCCACATGGCAGAAGGCACTGCGCTGAGCTCACCATTTACCTGGTGGCACCCAAAGCCAATTGTGCCACCGTGAAGGGTTCGTACATCATTGCAGTCTATGGTGCTGTGGAACGAAAATTAACATTTTTTACAGCACTGGGGATGGAACCCAGAAGCATTCTACCTCCAAGCTACACCCCCAGTTCTATTTCTTATCCTTTATTTTGAAACAGGGCCTCACTGAGTAACTGAGGCTGTCTGTGAGCCGTAATCCTCCCGTCTCAGCCTCCCAAATGCTGGGATTGAAGCCACCATTCCCGGAAACATCTTTTTCTATTTTTTCCTTTTTGCAAGTATTGGGGATGGAACCCAGAGCCTTGTATCAAGTCCATCAAGGAAGCCCTCTGGCACTGAGCTACATCCCCTGTGTAGCATCAAAAAACACTCCACAAAGATTTTCTGAGTATAAGATAACCATTCCTACCAATACATAAATTGATTCTGAAAACAACTCGTAATGCAAAATTAAAAGTGCCCTCGATCTCCCTACAACAGCCTGTTAAACCTAACAAGCACAAACATGTGCGCCCTTGGCAACAGCAGAGTTCTAAGCTGTGTAGACACCATCCATCTGGACAAGCTGTCCACACCCGAGTCCTAATGGTATTAAAACCTCAGCATGCATCTCCAAAGCAGAGAAGCAGGCTGCGGGAAGCGGGGTCACAGTCCTGTCCAGATTGCCAGCAAGAACCAGCCAAATACACAGAGGAACAGCCCCCCAGGGAGGCCGAGTGCACTTTAAGAGGAACTGGAGACAAGACTGGCGTGTCTCGCCATCAGTGCAGCGCCTGCTGAAAACACACAAGGCCCTGGGCCCCACCCGAGCACCTCCAAAGAAGCAAAACATGCCAGGCGTGGGGGCGCACGCCTGCAATCCCAGCATTCTGGAGGCTGAAAGAGGATGGCGGTTCGTGGTCAGCTTCAGCTACCTAGTGAGGCCCTCTGCAACTTAGTGAGACCCTGTTTCTAAGTAAAGAATAAAAAAAAAATAGAGCCAGGGGTGTAGCTCAGAGGTAAAATGTCCCTGGGTTCCATCCCCAGTACCGCAAAAAAAATAAAGTAAATAAAATAAAATAAAGGCAAAACAAAACCAAAACCTCTTAACACCTATTCCGAAGTTACCTGTGCTTTAAACGCAGGAGGTATAACCAAGCCTACGGCGCTCCTGTCCTGAGACTAAGTCAGTTTGGGAGGCGAGCCACGGGATGCGGTCAAGTTCACTCTAATCCCCAATCATAAAAGTTCAGTGCCGATCAAGTAGGAGAGCAATTAGGAGAGCATGGGAAACACTGAAGACCGAGAACACGTGAGGAGCGAGCATCGGAGCCGCCAGGCAGGAGCCCGCCCACCGCAGCGCACGCCCGCGCCGGCTCACCGCCACAGGAGCCCCTCTCGGCGGGGCCATCCCCGTGGGCGACTGGGACAGGACTCTTCTTGGTCCCCTGTACCTGGTGCCGGGGCCTGGCCGAGTGCCAGCCCTGATCTGAACCACCAGTAAATGAGGTAAGCTGCCCCAGAAGCAGCCAGTGCGAACCCCGTGTTTGGGGTCTGAACAGAAAAAGCGTTTCAAGGGAACCCAAATCAAACTTCAACCCTAAGACCTGAAGGGCGTTTGATGACCTCCCCATTCCGTCCACTGGCTTGGGTTTTGTTTTAATTAAGTCTTCCTGGTATAACTCATGCCTCAAATCCGTCCAGTAACTCCTCAAAGCCTTCCCTCGATGGAGTGCAGCAGCTCATCCTGCTTACCAATGTCAAAATGAACAGCCGGCCAAGCAGGCAAGAGAAAAACACAGGCCTGTTTGACAGCTGAGGCCACAGACCTGCTCCTCTGAGCACGAGAGGCCACCTCCCGTCTTCCTGGGGGGCTGCTCCCAAAGCGCAGCCAGCAGGTGCTACCAAGGGGACCAGCACCCAGGTGCTCCACCCCCATGGCAGCCACGCTGCGGGCCACACGTTCATCAGCTTTGAGTTCAAAACCTTCGATTTTCAGCTGAGTGGTACACATTCCGCCTGCCATCCAATAAAAGCAGCCTCTGCAGGGCAAATGCGGTACCAGAGCTCGCCCCTCCTGGACATCTGAGGCCAAGCCACCCGCGGCACAACGTCGGTGGAGCTGAGGTGGCCATTGCTTTGACGAGGCCTGTCTGCTGCCGGGGGAGCCTGCCCCATGGTCGCTGGATCCTCCTGCCAAAACTTGCTGGTCTCGGTACTGGGGGTGGAGCCCAGGGGCATTCTACCTCCAAGCTACACCCCCAGCCCTATTTTTTACTCTATTTTTAAACAAGGTCTGAGTGGCAACGGTGAACCACGATCGCTGTGAACCACGATCCTCCCGTCTCCTCCTCCTAAAGGCTGGCATTGCCACCGGGTGCCACCACGCCCAGCTGGAACTTGTCTCTTAACTGGGCAAAGGAAGAATGTGATTGGTCCCAGAACTTCAGCCATGGAACAGGCAAGTATAGGAAACAACGCCCTCAAGTAATTGAATCGCATGCATACCCTGACCCTCTTTGGCTGTGTGTGTGTGGTGTTTTGTTTTTTTGTTTTTGGTTGTTATTTTGTTTTGTTTTGTTTTGTTTTTTGTTTTTGTTTTTTGTTTTTGTTTTTTTTTTCTTTTTTTTTTTTTTTTTGCTTTTCCTTGCTTTTAGAAACTTCCTTTCCTTAGAAATGATCCCGGCCTCGTACCGCATCGATTCCTAACTCACCTAAAGTAAAATCTGTAAGGCCAGGCGTGGTGGCGCACACTTGTAATCCCCGAGATTGGGAGGCTGAGACAGGAGGATCGTGCAGGTTCGAAGCCAGCCTCAGCCACTTAGTGAGACCCTGTTTCCAAATAAAATATAAAAAATGGGTCTGGGAGTATAGCCCAAAGTAGAAAGCCTCTGGGATCCACCCCCAGTACCACCAAAAAAAAAAAAAAAAATTAAAATCTGTAATAGATGGCCTGGGAACACACTGAAGTTTAAAAAAAAATCCCCAAATTACCTAATAAGTCTAAATCCACCCCACTTGAAGTAGATGAGTTTGTCTTTGAGGGCCGTCACCCACGATTGGAAGCAACAATGACAGGAAAAGCAAACACTTTCCAGGCTAATTAGAGGGCACCGGGCGGATGTGCGTGCCCCTCGGAGCTGAGGCAGCAGCAGGTGCAGCTCGAAACCCGGGTCACTTGTTCTAACCCTGCATGGGGACCTGCTGGGCCCTAGGGCCAGAGCTAGAGCACAGGTCACAGGTTCCATCCCCAGCACCAGAATGGAAACAGGGTTCCCCTGAAAGAGCAGGTCTGAAAAGCACCCCAAGGCAGGACCGGGCTTGAGTGGAGACAAATCCACTTTACCCAGGCCCGTGGCGACCACAAGAAATCGAGCCCGTTCTACAGCCAGCAGACGCTTATCGCCCAAGCCAGCCCCTCCTCAGTACCTCCATCAGTGTTTGCATTCGGCAGCCCAGGAGACCGCAAAGGAGTCGCCCTTGGCGAGTGGGCAGTCGAGAGAAAGCACTCGCTCGGAGCCAGCGGGATGGCCAAAGACAAGCCTGCCGCTCCACATCCCAGGGCCGGCGCGGACCTCTCGCATCTGCAGCGCACACAGCATTTTTTTGGGGGGCGGGGGGGTACTGGGGTTCCTGGAAGCTCTTCTACCTCCGGGCTACACTCCCAGACCTATTTTATTTTTGGAAACAGGGTCTCTTAAGCCAGCATGGCTGGCTTCGAACCTGCGTGATCCTCCTGTCTCCGCCTCCCAAGCGCGGGGATTACAAGCGTGCGCCACCACGCCCGGCATCACACAGCATTTTTAAATCACCTCCCAAAACAGACACTAAATATTCTCGTTTGGCGAGTGCCTAAACTGACTCAAGGGGTAGAGGCGCCTTTGAGGCGCGGCATCCGATGAGGCCATAAAGAAACACCCCGCACAGGAGACACAGTGAACACACCATGCGGACATAACTGCGTTTTCGACATACAGGAGTATGGGAACTTTGATGACCAACACCCCAAATTGTAAGCCAGCATCTGTCTCAGATAAAATCACAAATGCCTTTCAGCGCCACGATTACTTATTTCAAACAATGTTTTAGAAAGCCAACGTGTATTAGATAGCAATCAGATCAGAGTAATCTTGTCTCCGACCTGTCAGAAAACTTTGTTTCCCATCTTCCACAGCCACTTCCCAGCTTGGGAAGGGGAAAAAAAAAAAAAAAAAAAAAACCACCTCATCAATTCTGCATCGCCCTCGGACACGGCGTTTTAAAATAAGCTCGAGTATCGATCGCAGTGACGCAGCAGAGGCCCTGGGCCGTGGGCACCCGAGCTGCTTAGCCAGGCTGCCAAGGACCTGAGGGGTTCTGGCCCTGGGCTCTGTGCGGCAGAGGAGCACTAGGCCTCTCCCCACCCCGTTCTACCCAGGGCTGGGGTGCTCTGGGCCCCAGCCCTCGCTCCGACCTGCAGAGGGCACCCCTAGCTCCATTGAGGCCAAAGCCCTCCGGGAAACTGTGTCCAGCTCAGTACCACAAATAAATAAATAATAAACTGCCCTCCAAACCACCCCTCAGAAGGCACGCAAGCCCCCCTGGACTCTGACTTGAAGGCACGACGCCCCAGCCTCGCATTATAAGGAGGTCGTGATCACTTCATTGAAGCAACTCTGAGCACAGCACAGGTGATTTTTAAGTAAATAAAAAAGGATCCAAGTTTATGTGTATGCTGACTTGTATCTGGCTCTGAAGCCTTTGAAGTTTTCTTTCTGCCTTAAGCATTGCTGTTAGAATAAAACCCTCCCAGCCCCGCTGGTAACCACTCTCCTGTCTGTCTGTCTGTCTGTCTCTCCCCCTCTCTCTGTCTCTCACACACACACCCCATGCAATCCCCAGCACAGGCCCATCCCTGTCTGGCCCCTCATGCCCACCTGCACCTTGACATCTGATGCACCATGTTGAAAGCTGCCCACCTGAGGCAGCCCGAGACCCCTGCAAGCATTCCAGGCGTGGTGCATGCACTGTAACCCAACACTCGGGAGGCTGAGACAGGAGGACCACAGGTTCCGGACAGCCTTGGCAAATAGTGAGACTCTCGGCAACCTGGCGAGACCCTGTTTGAAAAAAATAAAATAGGGCCAGGGGTGTGGCTGAGAGGTGGAACACCCCTGGGTGTAATCTCCAGCACTACCAAAATAGTTTAAAAGAACAAACATATCAGGTCTACAGTAGCGGACACCAGATGCCCAGGCTCGTGTGTGCTAGATGTGGGTGAGAAGAAGATACCCCAAAGCGCTTCGCTCTCCTCTGTCCTCAGTCAAGAACTTACAATAAAAAGTTTCTAGAAAACGCTCTCAAACTGAGGCTCTCGTGTATTTAACAGAATTACACAGCGCTTCCAATGCACACAAGCACATTTCAGGAAACCTGTGTGTTCAGCATCAAATGAAATGCCTAAGGGCTTCGGCACTTGCTACCTTTTGGTTTTTGGTTTTGGGTTTTGGGTTGTTTTTTTTTTTTTTTTTAGCAATACTGGGGGTGGAACCCAGGAGGATTATACCTCCGAGCTACACCCCAGCCCTATTTTTTTATAGTCTTTATTTTGAAGCAGGGTCTGAGTTGCAAAGGGTCTCACTAAGTAGCTGAGGCCAGCCACAACGCTGTGATCATCTTGTCTCAGACTCCCAAAGGCTGGGATTACAAGTGTGCGTCACCACGCCCGGCTACTATTATTGTTAATATTTCCTAGATTAGAAAAATGGTCACATTTGCAGTCAGCTAATCCCACATCCTGAATCCTCTCCCAAACTAGAGTAATGTGGTGGCACTTGAGAAGAAAAAAGAAGGCAAGACTTCTGCACTCCTGAAGCGTGCGCCCTGAGGAGCGCGAGGATGGTGCTGCCTCCGAGGACCTCGCCTGCTGTTCAAAGGACACACTGGCGTTTGTCCTGACGCTGTTCGCTGGCTGACAGTAAATAACAAGCTTTGCCTATTTTTAAGTCCTCTCAGTCGAGGTGATGTCATTGCCAACTAGACAGATTTACTGCCCAGTGGGACATAAATCTTCTTTCTTGTTGCCTGGAAGCAACAGTCAAGAACTTGATGTGATATGTTCATTGTCGAAGTCGTGTGTGCTATGTAATGTAACCCTGGGCTTCACAGCAGCCAACATGCCGAAAGCATCCTCATATAAATCCTTAAAACGCTGAAACCTGCCTACTTTTTTGAAGATAGAAAGCTATTTTTTTAAAGTGTCATTATAAGCATTGGAGGTATTGTACATGGAAAGCGGACACCACGTCTCTCAAAACAGTACAGCTTGACTTATGCTGAAGAGTTAATGCTGAAGAGTTTTCCACAATAAACCAATCTGACAACTAAGTGCTCAGAAAGTTTCCACTTAATTACAAGAACACTGGGGAAGCCTCACGGAACAAATCAACATAAAGGATCTCCCAGCGGGCCGGAACCCATCAGACAGCGGGCCAGCGGCTCGCTGTGCTGCGGGCCGAGCTGCACCGGGGCCTTCCCCAAGGAGAGATCGAGTTCAAAAGGATGGGAAAGGAGGAACGATCCTTCCAATGAAACACAGCCAAGCCGGGCGTGGTGGACACACTTGTAACCCCAGCATTCGGGAGGGGAGGCTGAGACCGGAGGATCGCGGTTTGCGGACAGCCTCAGCTACTTAGTGAGACCCTCTGCAACTCAGTGAGACCCTGTTTCAAAATAAAGAATAACAAATAGGGCAGGGGGAATAGCTCGGAGGTCGAATGCCCCTGGGTTCCATCCCCAGACCTGCAAAAAAAAGAAAAGAAAAAATACAAAACACACATCCAGCACCCTCAAGCCCCATCAAAATGGAGGGCTCCAATTTGTGGCCTGAACCAGAACTAGACAGCAATTCATAAAGAATGTTCCTAGCCGGGCGTGGTGGGCACGCTTGTAACCCCAGCACTCGGGAGGCTGAGACAGGGGACCGCAGTTTGCGTACGGCCTCAGCTACTTAGTGAGGCCCTCTGCAACTCAGTGACACCCTGTCTCAAAATAAAGAATAATAAATAGGGCAGGGGGTGTAGCTCGGAGGTTGAATGCCTGTGGGTTCTATCCCCAGACCCGCAATTTAAAAAAAAAAACAATACAAAATAAATAGGGCTGGAGTTGTAGCTTGGAGATCAATGCCCCTGAGTTCCATCCCTAGTGCTGCCAATAAATAAATAAATAAATAAATAAATAAATAAATAAATAAAACTAAATTCAGTGTCGCCAGGTGGTTGTGTGGACTCGGTAAAGTCCTTGCTGGCCCAAACCTACAAGCAAACACAGTGCTATAGCTGTGCCAGGGTGCTGCTGCTACCAGCCTCAGTCTAGCTATAAAATTTATTATTATTATTATTATTATTATTATTATTATTATTATTTTGGCAGTACTGGGGTTCCTGGAAGCCCTTCTACCTCTGGGCTACACACCCAGACCTATGTTATACTTTTTTATTTTTTGGAAACAGGGTCTCTTAAGCCAGCGCGGCTGGCTTCGAACCTGCGCCATCTTCTTGTCTCCACCTCCCAAGCGTGAGGATTACAAGCGTGCGCCACCATGCCCGGCCTAAATTTTTTTTTTTTTTTTTTGGCAGGTCTGGGGATGGAACCCAGGGGCATATGACCTCCAAGATACACCCCCTGCCCTATTTTTTTATTCTTTATTTTGAAACCGTGTCTCACTGAGTTGCAGAGAGCCTCACTAAGTAGCTGAGGCTGCGAACCGTGATCCTCCGGTCTCAGCCTCCCAAATGCTGGGATTACAAATGTGCGCCACCATGCCCGGCTCAGCTATAAAATTTTAAGACAAAGGGATCGAAGTGTCATCTCTTGATATTTCTCTTCATGGGAAAATGTGCTGTGGGGCATCTGTCATTTCACAACAATATTGTCTGAGTTCATCTATCAATGAAATTGTCATCTCTGGAATCTTTATGCATACTATACAAAAATCCTTGGTGCTAGAAAATGAAATTTTAGTAAAATAAGCCAGATTTCCATCATTTTTTGAGCTTCCTAAAGCATGTGAGTGGATTTAGAATTTGAGAAAAGGCCCAATTACTACTCTTCCTTCTACACCTGGAATCTCTCCCTGCTTTACATCGCAACTCAGCAAGCACTGTGTAAGCACAGGACTGTCCACGACACAGCAGGCGCCTGCGCAGCAAAGTCAATCTGTCCCCAGCCCGACTTGTCTCTCCTTTGCTGGATAGACTCAGAGAAAGGGACGGGGTATCCAGCTGAGCCTGGCGGCACACACCTGTAATCCCAGTCCTTTCAGAGGCTGAGACAGAAGGATTGCAGGTTTGAAACCAACCTCAGCAACTTAGTAGATCCTGTTCCCAGTAGGGGAGGGGGCCACTTCAGTAAGCACACACACCTAAGAAGAGAGCCTCGGCTCCTCCTAGCACCAGAAGGGTAAAGGAGAATGCTGGGTAGTCAGTAAACCCTGCCCTTCGGCCATGCCTCAGATCCAGTGCTTAAGCGGTTCACTCCAGGTCTCTGAGTGTGGGAAGCTGTCTGCTGCCAGCCTCCATGCTCCACGGGAGAGGAAAGCAACCGCCAGTGTGGTCTCCTGAGGCATCTCTAGATGTCTTCCCCTCTCTCTCTCTCTCTCTCTCTCTCTCTCTCTCTCTCTCTCTCTCTCTCTCTTTCCTCTCTCTCTCTCTCTCTCTCTCTCTCTCTCCTCTCCCTCTCCCTCTCCCTCTCCCTCCCCCCTCTCTCTTTAGATGGAACCCAGGTGCATTCTACCTCCCAGCCACACCCCCAGCCCTATCTTTTATTCTTTATTTTGAAACTTGGTCTCACTGAGTTGCAGAGGGCTTTACTAAGTAGCTGAGGCTGTCCATGAACCTGGATCCTCCTGTCTCCGCCTCCCGAATACAGGGATTACAAGTGTGGGATTACAAGTGTGTGGCACCACGCCCAGCTTTCTGGTGTTTTTTGTTTTGCTGTTGTACTTGGGCTAGGACATCTTCCCCCAAGCTACACCCGTAGCCGTTTTTGTTTGTTCATTTGTTTGTTGGCTTTGGAACAGGATCTTGCTAGGTGCTGACAGCCTCACTAGGTTGCTGGGGCTGGCTTTGAACCTGCGATCCTCTTGTCTTGGCCTCCCAAGTATTGAGATTACAGGGCTGCGCCACGGCACTCAGCACCCAGCTCTAGTATCCTAAGTCTGTTCTCCAGACTTATGAAACTTGCAAAGACACACGCCATGGGCAGTGTCCACCTCGCGACGGTATCCGCGGCTCCGTGAATGTAGGCATGAGTGACAGGTCGTCGCCGTCGGCATTCCTACAACACGCTCCGAGCAGCTTCTTTATTCCACGGTTTCTCTCTGTTTCGTCGTGGTTTCTTATTCAGAAAAAAGGCTCGATGCAAAATGAGGACTGGTCATCTTTTAGGGACCCTTCCTCAGAACAGGTCTGAGTTCTAAACTGCGGCACGGAACACACAGGCTAATGAGTGGCGCTTGGCTGCGCGGCCGTCAGCCTGAGGCCATCAGCCTGCAGTGCGGGAGGTGGCTTTTACACGCGCTCCCACCGTGGTCTGTTCTGGTAGTCTTTTGCGCTAAGCACCGCATTGACAGCCGGCAGACACTGCGCGAGTGACCACCAACCTTAGCGCTAAGCAGAGGCCGCTTTGCCTAAGCAACTGCCCCAGGCTTGTTTGGAAGCAACACAAAAACCTATAGCAAAATGTTCTCTGAAATAAGGCTGTGCCAGCCGGGCGTGGGGCACACGCTTGTCATCCCAGCTTTCGGGAGGCTGGCATAGGAGGATCACATTTCAAGGACAGCCTCTACTACTTAGTGAGGCCCTATTTCAAAATAAAGTATAAAAGATAGGGATGGAGGTGTAGCTCAGAGGTAGAATGCCCCTGGGTTCAATCCCCAGTATGGGGGGGGGGGGGACCACACCTTTTATCTTTTAGACCATAAAAGAATATAAAATAGCCAGGCATGGTGGTATGTGCCTATAATATCAGGATTCAAGAGGCTTCAGGCTAGTCTTAGCAATTTAGCAACACCCTCAGCACAGTACTGAGACCCTGTTTCAAAATAAAATAGGAGCCGAGCGAGGTGGCGCACGCTTGTCATCTCAGCACTTGTAACAGCTGAGACAGAAGGATCGCAGGTTCATGGCCAACCTCAGCTACTTAGTGAGACATTCCACAACTTGGTGAGACCCTGTTTCAAAAATAAAAAAAATAAAAAAATAGGGCTGGGGGTGTAGCTCAGAAGTGGAATGCCCCTGGATTCAACCCCCAGTACAGCAAAAAAGAGAAAAAATAATAAAATAGGAATGGGGGTGTAGCTCAAAGGTAGAATGTCCTTAGGTTTAATACCCAATAGATAGACAGACAGACAGACAGACAGATAAAATAATCTGCCATTAAAATCCTTGAGAGATATACAAAGACTCTGAAAGTTATCAATAACAGCTGAGAAAAGATAAGGTTTAAAATCAAACACAATTTTTTAACTCAAATAATAGCCGGATAGCAAGAACCAAAACTTCTCTTGGCCGTTTAGCCCAACGCTTGTCTCGTCATCCTACACACGTGTTCATTCCTCGCAGCACCTGGGGGTGAACCCAGGACCCGGTGCACGCTGGGCCAGCACTCCTCCTCTGCGCGAAATCCCAGCCCCTCCACACACGCCTGTCCAGATCTATATTTTCACGTTAAACCACAGGAAGAGTAAACACTGAAATGAATTTGCAAATATTTGCAAGAGGAGAGCAAAGAAGTCAAGTAAGCCCACTAAATTCGGTGAGACAGCCATCATGGAGAAGGACCCAAGGCTTACTGCTTTCCAAACCTCAGAACTGACAGGTCAAGAGTAAAAAGAAAGAAAAAGGATTCTGTGTAACCAACGAAAAAAGAATAGCAATCTGCCCAGCCAGGTGTGGTGGTGCACACTTGTTATCCCAGCATTCAGGAGGCTGAGACAGGAGGATCGCAGTTCACGGCCAGTTTCAGCTACTTAGTGAGGCCCTCCGCAACTTAGTGAGACCCTGTTTCAAAATAAAGAATAAAAAATAGGGCAGGGGGTATAGCTCAGAGGTCAAATGCCCCTGGGTTCCATCCCCACACCCGAAGGAGGGAGGGAAGGAGGGAGGGAAGGAGGGAGGGAGGGCGGGAGGGAGGGCAGACTTAGGGTATAGCTCAGAGATAACTTGCCCGATTTTAATCCCTAGCACCATAAAAAAAAAGTGAGACTCACCAGTGCTAAGAAAAACTGAATCAATGATGACTTCTTTTTTACCTAACCACTTGACAAAAATAACCTAGCATTCCCAGAGAGCCAGGGACGGCTTCTCCTTCTCAATGTAACTCACCAGCATCTACTCCAACGTGAGACGGCCTTTCCTTTCCCTGGTCACTCATCTACAGCGTGCAGGAAAATCCCACCCCCGTGGGCAGCTCGATGAAGATGCTGGAGCAGGAGTTACTACTAGCAGGATCTTTGAAAACTGCTAGCCACCATCGCTAGGGGAAGGCCACCGCCGGCTCGTCCGCGCCCGTGGCCTGCGCTCTGTGTTCTCAGCCACCTATGCCAGCCACGGCCCAAGGTTAGTAACATTTGTCTTGATTCTTTCAGCAGAAAACCCACATTCACAAAACTTATGGCAGAATCTCGTTATAACTATTTTGTTTCATCTTCGGTGTGGTTTATCTCTTGCCTAACTTATAAATTCAACATTCTCTTCATCATGTGTGCGTAAGAAGAAAGAGCGCGGCTCCCGAGGGCTCCCGAGGGCTGGCGCGGGCCTCGCCCATCCGCACCAGTTCCACCGGTGTCAAGTCCTCCTACAAAACAGCACAGGGCTCACACGTCCCCTCCCGTGCACTTGAGTTTTGTGGGTGTTTTGTTTTTGCGGTACTGGAGATTGAACCCAGGGGCATTCCACCTCAGGGCTACACCCCCAGCAAATATTTTTTATTCTTTATTTTGAAACAGAACTTCAAATACTTGCAAAGGGCCCTCACTAAGTCGCTGAGGCTGTCCGTGAAGCGCGATCCTCCTGCTCGGCCTCCCCAGTGCCCGGCCTACAGGCGTGCGGCACCACGCCCGGCTGCCACGCACGCTAAGTCAGCTCTAGATCATGTAAAGCACCTTATGTGACTGCCGTGGAAGCCGTGTGGTCACTGTATCGCTAATGAATGATGACAAGGAAAAAGTTGTTCCCGTCCAGCACAGAGTATTTCTTTCTGTACTGTATTTGAAATATTTTTCTTCAACTATTTTCCACCCGCGACTGCTTGAACGCAGAAGCAGAGCCTATGGGCAGAGGCCCTGAACACCCAGGGCTGGTTCCCTCTGTTTGTACGTGTCCACTGGGATCTTGGGACGGATCCCCGTGGAAAACGGGGGAGGGCCACATTACGGGGCACAGGGATGCTCACGGGATGCTCACTACATACAAACTGGAACCCGGACTCGGTGTGGCACTGACCCCCAGCGTAACCAATCACGGTCCAAATTCTCTGCCTCCTCTGTCGCTCTTCCTTCTCAAATCATCGTTCCAGCTCAAAGAGCTGCCTGCCAGCCCCCAAACTGCCTTCAGCCTGAAGCATTTCCTTCCTCTGACCTCGAGGCAGGACCCAGCCCACTGCTGCCTGTTCCCACCCAAGGGGAGCCCAGATTTCCCCAAAGAGAGTGAAGCAGAAACCCGGGAACGTTCTTTGAGCTTCCCGAGTACTGCTGGAATTATGTTCTTTGAGCTTCCCGAGTACTGCTGGAATTACAACCATGGGCCGCCACACCCGGCCACGAATCTTACGATATGTACTTGGTCGAATCCAGTTAAAAGTTATCGTGTGTATGAGTGTGTGTGCGTGTGCGTGTGTGTGTGTGTGTGTGTGTGATTAAACAGTGTGAGCTCTAACAAAAATGAGAAATCGATTGCTTAAATAAATCTATCTCTATTTACCCCCCAAAAAAGTGAAAAGCACAGAGGAAAGATCGTGGCTGTTTAGGAATCCAGGGAAGAGGTTAAACATTCCACGGAAGCCACACGCTCCTCTGCGCCTCTGCAGCAGCCGAGACCGTCCACAGCAGAACGCCTAGATCCGGTTACAGAGAGGTAAGTGTCCGCGCACGCGCGCGCGAGCACACACACACACACACACACACACACACACACACACACACACACGGTGACCCTCCATGATTCACACATCTATAATTCTAAGGAGAATCTTGCTTTTTTTTTTTTTGGGGGGGGGATACTCCCGGCCCTAGTTTAAATTTTTTATTGAGAAGCAGGGTCTCACTAAGTTGCTGAGAGCCTCACTCAGTAGCAGAGGCTGGCTTCAAACCTATGGGATCCTCCTGTCACAGTGTCCCTAGCGTGGGGATTACAAGCGTGCGCCACCATGCCTGGCTACAGAGAGTAACTGGAGGGAATGATAAGGCTATTTTTTTTTTTTTTTTTTTGTGGTACTGGGGTTCCTGGAAGCCCTTCTACCTCCGGGCTACACTCCCAGACCTATTTTTACATTTTCATTTTGGAAACAGGGTCTCCTAAGCCAGCGCGTGCGGCTGGCTTCGAACCTGCACGATCCTCCTGTCTCCACTTCCCAAGCGCGGGGATTACAAGCGTGTGCCACCACGCCCGGCATGATAAGGCTATTTTAAAAGCACCTTTTATTTTCATCTTCTAAGAGCTAGGACTAGACCCATCTTGTCATACCAGATGAATAATTCCATTTTTCATAAACTATGGGATATATACATACATACACACACACACACACACACACACACACATATGTTTGTTTCTTGGCAGTATTGGGGATGGAACCCAGAAGCATTCTACCTCTTAGCCTATTTTTTATTCTTTATCTTGAAACAGGGTCTCCCTGAGTTGCAGAGGGCCTCGCTAAGTAGCTGGGGCTGTCTGCAAACCGCAATCCTCCCATCTCAGCCTCCCCAGTGCTGGGATGACAAGCGTGTGCCCCACACCCAGGTCTGAGATGACAAGCATGCACCCATGCCCAGGTCTGCTCGGAAACTTCTGGGTGTCTCCACCAGCCTCTTTCATATTGTAAGAACAACAAATTATGCCCCCAACCCTCTTCTAGTGGTTCAAAGACTGACTCTATATCTGGAACAGAAAAGAATTGACATATTTTTCTCTTTCTGAGGTCCAGAGATCACAGCCTAAGAAAAACAATGCAGTCTACCAATTAATTATACCAAGTTTGATAAGCAGTAGTCCAAAAATTCTTTTTCTTTTTCTTTGGTCCTGGGGATTAAATCCAGGGGCATTCTATCTCTGGGCTTCACCCCCAGCCCTATTTTATTCTTTATCTTGAAACAAAATCTCCCTAAAAATTTTTAGACATCACTGCATGGACAGTAGAGAGGGCACAGAGCATTGCTGATGTTCAAACCAGTAAATGATCAGCCTGACCTGCTAAAACACGCAAGAGTGCAAACACACGGAATATTTACACAAGGACTTTTACCCCTAAACGGAGTATAAAGGCTTCCTGGATCTGGTCTACTCCCAGATGAGCAGACCAAGAGGCTAATGGATTCTTCAATACTACATTTCCCAAACGATATAAAATGTCAAACGCAGAAATACGGCAACTGCCTATGGAAAAGCCTATTGCTGTGTTTTTATAGGGCCCACATTTATTTTAAAAGGAAATCTTCGTGGCCAGACGTGGTGATGCATGTTTGTAATCCCAGCACTTGGGAGGCTGAGACAGGAAGATCGCACAGGTTTGAAGCCAGCCTTGGCTATTGAATGAGGCTCTCAGCGACTTAGTGAGACCCTGTTTCCAAATAAAGTATAAAATAGGTCTGGGAGTATAGCCCGGAGGTAGAAAAGCCCCTGGGTTCCACCAGTACCACACACACACAAAAAAAAAAAGGAAAATTTCAGTAGCCAGGCTCGGTGGCACACATCTATAATCCCTGTACTTGGGAGGCTAAAGCAGGAGGATGGCAGGTTCAAGGCAAGCCTGAGCAAATTAGCAAGACTCTGGAGGCAAAATAAAAACTGAAAAGGCCTAGAACATGTGGTAGAACGCCTGTGGGAGAGGGAGGGAGGAGGACGGAGAGAGGGCAGGAGGGAGGTCTCAATGAACAAGGGGCCGGCTATTTCTAGCTTGTGTTGGGATTTGCGGACACCCAAACTCCTGACCAGCTGTCTTCATCCTCTGGAGAAGTGGCAGCCATGCGGCTTAGTGCAGCCCCACACCACACAGGCAAGTCTCCTCCCCGCTGCTCAGTATGACCAAGATGCCCGTTTTCCAGGCAGAAGATCCCGGGTCACATAATTCCTGATCGTGAACACACTCGGTCAACTTCCAGCTCACTGGCAAACCTATTACGGCCTAACAGAAGTCAGCAAAGCCCTCGCAACACAGACAAGCTGGCTGAAGTCTCAGCTGGAACACCTCCATCCGGAAAATAAGTGCAGGTCTTTGTTTGTGAACAGGACAACTCACCAGCTTTTGAAAGTGCTGGAATTATAAGAGTCCTTAGAATTGGAATTATTAAGAGTCCTTAGAATATATAGTGAACAGTAAGGCAACTCCATAACGAAAGATATGGGAACCACACCCTTAGCAACAATGACAGGCTCCCACCACACGCCCTAGCTGAGAAGGGCCCCCGGTTTTATTCCCCAGTACTGAGGATGGAACCCAGGGGCATTCTATTTTGGTGGTACTGGGGTTCCTGGAAGCCCTTCTACCTCCGGGCTACACTCCCAGACCTATTTTATACTTCTTTTTATTTGGAAACGGGGACTTTTACTTAAGCCAACGCAGCTGGCTTCGAACCTGTGCGATCCTCCTGTCTCTGCCTCCCAAGTGCGGGGATTACAAGTGTGCGCCACCATGCCCGGCTATTCTTTATTTTTAAACAGGGTCTCACTGAGTTGCAAAGGGCCTCATAAGTAGCTGAGCACAATCCTCCTGCCTCAGCATCCCAAATGCTGGGATCACAAGCCTGTGCCCCCACGCCCGGCCACCCCTTCCATTTTTAAGGTGTTTTCTTCTCTTCTGCCTCAACTTTCCTATCTCACCTTGGAGGAGGAACATACGTGTGTTGTCTCCATCGTAAACTATGGGATACATACATACATACATACACACACACACACACACACACATATATATGTTTGTTTCTTGGCAGTACTGGGGATGGAACCCAGAAAGGATGAAACAGAAAGGATGCAGAAGACACGGGCGACCGCCACACCAGAGCCTCCGCGGCTCCCGGCGCTGGGTCTGGAGCCCCGTGAACAGCACGGCTCCAGGACGTCCTCACCTCCCAGACTCCACAGCTTCTCCCGGGGTTCCCTGTTCATGGGGTTCTTGGCAGGAAAGCTGTAGCCTAAGACCAAGGGTCTCACTGTGATCAAACAAAACCCGAGATCGTCACGGGTGATGTAATAATGAGCCACCTGCTACCCCACGATGCAGAGCGGTCCACCTGCCTCCTCCAGCCTGCGCAGAGAACTCTGGGAACGCCCAGGCGCTCCCGTGCCGCCTACCCACAGGAAGCTAGGCCTGCAAGAACAGAATGCATTTCTCACTGCTTTGAAAATGTTTTGTTTTGTTTTGTTTTTGCTGTGCTAGGGATGAAACCCAGGGGCACTCTACCTCCAAGCTACACCCGCCAGCCCTATTTTTTATTCTTTATTTTGAAACAGGGTCTCACTGAGTTGCAAAGAATCTCACTAAGTAGCTGAGGCTGGCCACGAACCGTGACCCTCCTGTCTCAGCCTACCAGACGCTGGGATTACAAGTGTGCGCCTCCACACCCGGCTCTTATTATTATTTATAAAATCAATTTTTCAGAAGAAGAAAGGAAACAAGACAGGCGGGCCCCTCAGAGCCGGCACGGTGACTCAAGGACAGCGGGAGCCTTGCAGCCCTGTGTTCTGGGGTCCCAGACTGCGCTCCTCCACCGACTACATCCCCGAGCTCAGTCTCCTTACGTATGAAATGAAGATGAGATGGAGGTTCCTGGGCTGCAAAGCTCTGCTGAGGAGGGGCTGTGTGTTGGACCTGGCCGACCTTCCGTTAGATGGCGCTGTCCTCGTATCCCTGCTCACATTTCCATTACGTCTGTCCCCCAGCCAGACAGCCCCTGGGGCCGACCAGAGTTTCATGACAAATTGCACAAGCAAAGGCCTGGCGGGTCCGCTCTAGACGCTGGAGGAACCGGACACTGAGCCAGCCACGGAGCCGTCTCTCACCTGCACGTCCACTGCCGGCGGCTGCTGCGCTCGGCATCGTGGAGGAGGGGCGGTCTGCCTCGGGCTGTAGAATATGCGCAGAGTACAGCCCAGGTCTCTCCTCGCAGAAGCCCCTAAAGTCAGCCCAGGGCTACACCTCACTCGCCTTCCACTGGAATTCAGATCGTGAAACCCACACCTAGTGACACAGCACAGAACCACAGTACCTCCAAGGCAAACGCTCCTGTTTGAGATCCATTCCCGGGCCTCGCCGACATCCTACCTAGCTTTGCCAGCTTTACCCAGAGCACTGGCTGGAGCCGGGTGTCAGAAGGTGCCATGAGTGCTCCCACCACGGAGGCCATGGGAGGGCTAGAATCAACGCCCAGGCTGGGGAGGGCGCAGGGACGCTGGTAGCCTGTGCGCCCTGTCCCTCTGGGCCGGTGGCTAGGACTTGTCAGGCCCTCCCCTGCACCCCTCCTCTGTCTGGCACGGCAGCACAGCCCCGGTGTGGACCCCCCCGCAATCGTGGCAGCCTGTGAAATTACATGTCTCTGCTACTAAGGGATCCAGATGCCCTGAGCCTGTGAGGGAAACAGAAGGGAGGCAGGTGGATGCGGCACAACGCAGCGCTTCCGATCGCACGGCCCGTGGCTCTCCAGAGTCACTCAGAAATAATAACAAAGAGCACAACTTCATTTTACAGTCAAAAGGCAATGGGCCAGATGGCCGGGTTTCTCTAATTATTATTACCTAGGTGGTATTTTCTATGTCAAATTCCAACTTTAAAACACATTCAAAGGGCCGGGCGTGGTGGTGCACGCTTGTAATCCCCGCGCTTGGGAGGCGGAGACAGGAGGATCGCGCAGGTTCGAAGCCAGCCATGCTGGCGTAAGAGACCCTGTTTCAAAAATATAAAACAGGTCTGGGAGTGTAGCCCGGAGGAAGAAGGACTTCCAGGAACCCCAGTACCACCAAAAAAATAAAATAAAATAAAACACATTCAAGCCCGGGGTGGTGACAGACACCTGTCATCCTGGTACCACAGAGGCTGAGATAGAAGGATCACAGGTTCAAGACAGGCGTGGCAACTTAGCAAGACCCTGCTTCAAAACTTAAACACACTCACACACAAATTTAGGGACGTAGTGACACATTCAATCTCTAGTACAAAAACAGTAATAACACACATTGACCAGTGGAGGGAGCAGTGAGGGCCATGGGGGTGCTTAGGAGGGAGCGGGGAAGAAAGGTTCTGGGCAGAAGACACACTAGAGTCAGGCAGAAGGAACGCCTTCAAGACATGGGTCACAAACCAAGCGCAAGTGGACATTAGATGCTAAAGCCACAAAACAGAAAGCCACATAATATACTTATTAATCAGCTTGGCTGAACACTCCAGTGTGCAGATGTTTCAAAGCAAGTTATCTGTGATAAAAACACACTACTGTTAATTTTTAAATAAAATATAAAAATAAAACACAGTCATTAAGAGGAATTCTCTCTTTTGGGGGGGATGTTTACTGGGGATTGAACCCAGGGAATTCTAACTCAAAGCTACTACACCCCTGGCCCTTTTATATTTTTATCTTTTTATTTTATTTTGAAACAGGGTCTTGGTGAGTTGCTGAGGGTCTGCCTAAATTGAGAGGCTGGTCTCAAACCTGCGATCCTCCCATCTTGGCCTCCTGAGTACTGGAATTCCAGGGCTGTGCTACCATGCCCAACCAATCAAGAGTAATTCAATAGCGAGGATATTACATTTACTATCTCAAAAGTAATAAAAGCTTTTTAAGTTAATCCAATACTTGGCTGTTTATGATTGAATCACGGTATCTTCTTGCCCCATGGGAAGAGACAGAGGAGCTGTCTGGTCAGCCTCACAGCTCTGTCCTCCTTCCTTCGGTGGGGCTCTGGGGGTGTGGATGGAGCCAAGGGCCCTACACACGCCAGGCAAGCCCTACCACTGAGCCGCGCCCCTCCCTGAGCCCTGGGCTTCTACGTGGGGTTTTAGGACACCAATTGCCCACCCACTGCTGAGTGGCATCTCACCTCAGAACAAGTAAAGGAAGGGAGAGCCGGGCGCCTCCTCCCTCCCAACGCCACAGGCCACTCTCCTGAGAGCCCACCCTCCTCCCAGCACAACCCGGTCCAGCGCAGGTGCAGAGATGTGCGGGCCGCTGGGCCTCCACAGCTTCACGCAGCCTTCTCTCAAAATAGGGACCACATGCCACGTCCAAGGGTCAGCCGAGGGTGTCCTGTTTGCAAAGCCTCGCCCGGTGGAACAGCTAGACAAGCAGCTGCCCAAACGTGCTGTGCATGGTAAGGTACTTCTCCAGGCAGCTCCGTGCCACGCCCACAGAGTAACGCGGGCATGCGTGCTCAGCGGGACACTGCGAGGCGAGGCGGCTCCCACACTCTACCCAGGTGATCAGAGTCACAGAAAAGCACATGCTGCCTGTCAGAGAATAAAGCTGGGCTCCCCCCACCCCGCCCAGATGATTTTTTTTTTTTTTTTTGCAGTACTAGAGATGGAACCCAGGGGCATTCTACCTCCAAGATCCACCCCCCAGCCCTATTTTTTATTCTTTAATTTGAAACAGGGTCTCACTGAGTTGCAAAGGGCCTAAGCAGCTGAGGCTGTCCACGGGCCGCAATCCTCCTGTCTCAGCCTCCCCAGTGCTGGGATCACAAGCGTGCGCTACCTCGTCCAGCTCTCAGATGCAGCCGTCCAGCAGCCCCCTTCTCACCTTTGCAAGCGCTGGGATGACCAGCGAGAGCCGCTGCGCTCAGCTCTGACTTACTGTTTTAGATCACGGAGTCAAATGTTTCAAATTGAGTTTTCTAAAGACTTTCTAAGCATGTCCATAAGGAACCCCCAAACTTTAGCCAGTTTCATATAATGTAGAATAAATGTAACTAAAAGCGTCTCAGGTTTAAAAACTGCCGACTTTGGGCTGGGATGTAGCTCGGTGGCAAAGCACAGCACTCTGGTCTTTGATCCCCAGGACAAGAAGACAAAAAGAAAGTCAAGCCTAAAAACATGCCAACTTTGTTAATTTTTTTTTTTTTTTTTTTTTTTGCAGGGTTGGGGATGGAATCCAGGGGCATTCCACCTCCAAGCTACACCCCCAGCCCTATTTTTTATTCTTTATTTAGAAACGGTCTCACTGAGTTGCGGAGGGCCTAAGTAGCTAAGGCCATCCACGAACCGCGTCCTCCGGTCTTAGCCTCCCAAATGCTGGGATGACAAGCGTGCCCACCACGCCCAGCTTAGTTTCTTAAAATACTTACTTAAGCCGGATGTGGTGGCGCAGGCTTGTCATCCCAGCACTTGGGAGGCTGAGACAGGAGGATCACACGGGTTCGAAGCCAGGCTCAGCTACTTAGTGAGGCTTTCAGCAACTTAGTGAGACCCTGCTTCCAAATAAAATACAAAATAGGTCAGGGTGTAGCCCAGAGGTAGAAAGCCCCTGGGTTCCATTCCATTCCCAGTACCAAAAAAAAAAAAAAAGAAAAGAAAAAAAAGAAAACCATGAAAAGTGAAAAGCCCTCTAGGTTAAGTTTCTATGTTTCCAGAATCTTGAGAGAAATAGGAATTTATTTTCTTCTGAGGAGCCAGCCGGAAGTTGACTTGCAAAGCACTAGTGAATCCCTGCACATTCCCACCGCAGGAGAGCCAAGTCCTCCAGCTGGGAGGAGGGCGGTCTCTGGGTGTCGGGCGGGGCGCTCCAACCTCTGCACAGTGCAGGGACTGGGGACTGGACGGAGGAGAGGCTCCTGCTCACAGTCAGCTGTCTGCCACTGCGACAAAATGCCCGACGGGCAGCTCCAAGGGGCAGAAAAGGACTTGGGCTCTTCACGTGGTCCTGTAGCTCTGGGTCTGTGGTGGCTCAGTGCACCAAGGTGGGAGTGTGGGAAGGATGCCCGCTCACCTCACGGCGGAGAGAGGGAGAGAGGCCAGGCTCCCAATACCCCGTGGAGACGCATGCACAATGACCTCGCTCTCTCCCAACAGCACCACAGGCTGGGACCAAGCCCTTCAAGCCCTCCAGCAGGACCTCCACACCTGAAGTCCAGCAGGCGCCTGCGTGCTGTTCTGTTGAAACCCTGCCTATCACAGAACCCAAACAGCTCCAACAAAAAGAGCTTGACAGTCACTGCAGCTCTTGCTAACATTTTAAGGATAGAAATCTGTTTTTTGAAATTGTATATTTCTCTGGCTTACAAATTCTGGCTAATTTTCTTGGGTTTTGTTTTTTCCCTAACTTAAAAATCAGAAATGAAGCCAGGCATTAGCTGGGCGTGGTGGCACACACTTGTAATGCCAGTGCTTGGGAGGCTGAGACAGGAGGATCACAGGTTCATGGCCAGCCTCAGCTACTTAGTGAGGCCTTTTGCAACTCAGTGAGGCCTGTTTCAAAATAAAAAATAAAAACTAGGGCTGGGAGCTGGGCGTGGTGGCGCAGGCTTGACATTCGGGAGGCTGAGACCGGAGGATCGCGGTTCGCGGCCAGCCTCAGCTACTTAGTGAGGCCCTCTGCAACTCAGTGAGACCCAGCTTCAAAATAAATAATAAAAAATAGGGCAGGGTGTGTAGCTCGGAGGTCGAATGCCTCTGGGTTCCATCCTCAGACCCGCAAAAAAATAAAAAATAAAAAAAAAAGTAGGGCTAGGGGTGTAGCTCGGAGGTAGAATGCTCCTGGGTTCCATCCCCAGTACCATAAAAAAAAAAAAAGGAGAAGGAGGAGGAGAAATAAAAAGAGAGACAGGCATGGAGAGTGGTGCAAGCTTGTAATTCCAGTACTTAGGAGGCTGAACAGGAGGATCACAGGTTCAAGGACAGCCTCAGCAAGTCATGAGACTCATTAATCTAGTGAGGCCCTTGTTTCAAAATAAAAATTAAATAGGGCTGGGGTGTGACTCAGAGGTAGAATGCCACTGAGTTCAATCCCCACCACCATAAAAAATAAAGAAATGCAAAATTGAGAACTGTGGTTGCAAAGCCAAATCCCCACCAAACTAACTTCCACTGCCACCTGCCCTGTATTTCAACAAAAGCGACAGTTTCCATTTCCAGCCGCCCTTCGCTGCTGCCAGAGAGGCAGGGCTACAGCGTGTGCGTCACGCCGTGCTCCCTCAAGGGGTCCTCTAGTCAGAGGTTCCATGACTAACCCTGATTTGAAAACCACTCGTGAAAGATGTCAAGGCACGTTCACAGAACACCGAGGGAACACGCAGGCGCTGCAGAATCCGACCTCACAGGAGGGCTCTGCACGGTCGCCACGCTGGCCAGCTCGTTCCCTCCCGGCCCTCGTCCCTGCTGTCACTAAGGTGTCTGGAAAACAGACCCCAGGCCCACGGCCCTGCGCCCTCACAGCTGGCCCAGCCATACCTCACTCACCTCCCAGCCAGCAAAGAGCCCAGGCAAAGCCATCTTTTCTGTTCTAAACATCATGGAAAAGAACACATGGGCCAAGGGGCTGGGGCTGCTGCCCCTCCACACTGCAGCAGGTCCTCTCGGCCCAGCTCTGCTCTCCCCCAGGGACAACACGCCCTGGGCAGCGCAGGCCTGCACAAACTCTCACAGCACCTCGCCCGCCACCATCCCCAGGACCACAAAAAGAAGTAGTGTGCGAAGGCCCATCTCATTCCCATTCCCAGGTCAACTCAGGAGGAAACTTCAAAAGAACTCATTCAAGACAGCGGCATCTCTGGAAACATCACCCACTTGAAGGAAAGCAGAGGCCCCTGCACAACTGACAGTGAGGCTGCGTGGTGCGTGTGCGTGTGTGCATGTGTGGTATGTGTGTGTGCGTGGTGTGTGTGCGCGTGTGTGTGTGAGAGAGAGCGAGGATGGAACCAAGGGGCATTCTACCTCTGAGCTACACCCTCAGCCCTAGTTTTATTCCTTTTTTTTTGGTGGTGGTACTGGGTTCCTGGAAGCCCTTCTACTTCTGGGCTACACTCCCAGACCTATTTTATATTTTTATTTGGAAACAGGGTCTCTTAAGCCAGCATGGCTGGCTTCAAACCTGCGCAATCCTCCTGTCTCAGCCTCCCAAGCGCAGGGATTACAAGCGTGCCCACCACGCCCGGCTTTATTCTTTATTTTGAAACAGAGTCTCACTGAGTTGCAGAGGCCTCACTAAGTAGCTGAGGCTGTCTGCGAACCACCATCCTCCTGTCTCAGCCTCCCAAGTGCTGGGATGACAAGCGTGCACCACCACGCCCAGCTCCTGTGTATTATTTGTTAGATCTTAAGAACAGTCTCCATTTAAATGTTCTCAAAGACAGAGAAAAAGCTAATAGTCTTGTTAAGAAAAAAAAAATTGAGTTTAAGTCAGAATTGACAGATACACAACCAGTCCCAGCACTTTAAAGTGCCAGATGTGACCAAACATCGTATCTCAATTGGGGGATTCTCTTCAAAAAATCTTCAAACAAAAGGCAAGCGCCAGGCCGTGCGTGCCGCACTTATGCCTCGCCAAGGAAATAAAGAGCTGGAACCTTAATCTCCAGAGGCTGCGGCTGATCCGTGCCGATCCTCTCCGCTTGCAAGCCGGGTGGTCAGGAAGGGCTCCGCCAAGGGCAGGGCCATGGCCACCATCCCGACCGCAGAGCTCCTTCACGGTGAAATCCTTCCTTCCTCTGGCACTACCTCCTTCTCCAAATGTTTCACCCTGTCTTATCATGGCAGAATAAAGCCAGGGCAGCGGGTGTTTGACCCTCAGCCACTCAGAGCACTCGCAGAACCGCAGGGCGCCCAGCCCCGACGGCCCGACGGCCCTGTGCCCAGTGAGAGGCCGGAGTGGGCGCCACCTTTTCCAGCACCCCGGGGCAGGTGGGTCAACAGCGCAGAGAAGAGGGAGCTGTAAGAGCAGGCAGACAAGCCCAGGCAGAGTGGTGCCAGGCGCAACCCCACTGGTGCCAGTCCCTCTGCCGCACCAGCTGCCTCTCCATTTACCGGTGTAAGGGCGAGCAGATTGCAGCAAAGGAAACCCAGGGATGCAGGCCCTCAAAGTGGCAACCACAGCGTGCTCCTGAGGCCCTGCCACGCGCCCAGCACGGCCAACAGCACCCACGCTCTGGAGAATAAGGCGGCCCTGTGCTCCGCGGCTGCCTCTCGGCCCGGGGACAGAAGGGAACGCCTGACTACTCACAAAAGAGCGCCCGCCAGCCCAGCCTTGCAGAGCAGGGCAGAGCGCCGTGTGCGCTCTGGGCTCTCTGAAGTTTGAGCAAGGAAATCCAGGAGCTCTGTGTGTGTGTGTGTGTGTGTGTGTGTGTGTGTGTGTGTGTGTGTGTGTTACTAGGAATGGAACCCAGGGGCATTCTACGTCTGAGCTACACCCCCAGCTCTATTTTTTATTCTTATTTTTGGAAACAGGGTCTCACTGAGTTGCAGAGGGCCTCACTAAGTAGCTGAGGCTGTCCATGAACCACAATCCTCCTGTCTCAGCCTCCCGAATGCTGGGATTACAAGCGTGCGCCACCACTCCCGGCTCCCAGGAGCACACTTGCTTTAAGTCCTTTTGCCTCTAGACAAGCCAACCCAGCCTCCAAAGAGAGGCAGGAGTCAGGAGGGGCGAGCCACCGAAGGGGTGGATCACAAGAGCCATCTCCGAGTGCGAAGTAAGGAAGGGGGCGCACTTAACAGGAGCCAGGGCAGGTGCTGTCAGGAGCCTGAGAGGAGCAGGCTTTGGGAGCTAACGGCAGGCTCACACTGGTACTGAGAACTGTCAACCATGGCTTCCCAAAATACTAGAGGAGGAGGAGACAAGTCATCCCAGGACACCCGCATGCAGAATGTGCCCTGTGGCCGGGCCGCTCCTTAGCGTGAACTCTACAAGCATCTGTTCCCAGTGCCAATGAAAACTTCCAGGTCTTCAGCGGCTATTTCTGCAATGTCTTCTTCGGGTAACACCCGGTTTCTCTCTCATCCCTTCCCCAAATAAGCAAAGTCCTTGAAAGCAAGGGCCACATTTTCTATTTACCGATCTTGTAGGCACCTATGTGGCCCACACATCATGTACAGAAATGTTCTTTTAGTATGGAATATTCTGTTGCAAGAGCCAGGCATGGTGCTGCACGCTTGTAATCCCCAGCATTCAGAAGGCTGAGACAGGAGGAACGCGGTTCGTGGACAGCCTCAGCTAGTGAGGTCCTTTGCAACTCAGTGAGACCCTATTTCAAAATTAAGAAAAAAAATTAAGCCTTATGCTGGGAGTGTAGCTCAGAGGTAGAATGCCCTGGGTTCCATTCCCAGTACCAAAAAAAAAAAAAAAATATTCTGTTGCAATAAGCCTGCTTGAAATCGCTGGCTTTCTCTCTTTTGGTAACATCTATGAATTCTAGCATTCTCTGAAGAGGTGAGCTGGAACTAAATTCAAGAGCTATTTCAAGCTGGATGTGGTGGTGCACAGCAGAGTCCCAGTGCTGGGAAGGCTGAGACAGGAGGATTACAGGCTGGAAGCCAGCCTCAGCAACCTAGCAAGACCCCGTATTCAAATAAAAAATAGGGCTGGTGGCATAGCTCAAGGGTAGAATTCCTCTGAGTTTAATTCCCAGCATCACACACACACACACACACACACACACACACACACACACACACACACACTATTTCAGACTCTGTTAGATTACAGCCAATCCCCCAAGTGAAACTGCATGTATGTAAACAGCTCTTAAAAAATGATCCCCAATGCCGGGCGTGGTGGCACACGCTTGTATTCCCTGCACTTGGGAGGCTGAGACAGGAGATCACACAGGTTCGAAGCCAGCCTCAGCTACTTAGTGAGGCTCTCAGCAACTTAGTGAGACTCTGTTTCCAAATAAAGTATAAAATAGGTCTGGGAGTATAGCCCGGAGGTAGAACGCCTCTGGGTTTCACCCCAGTACCACCAAAAAAAAAAAAAAATGATCCCCACAGAAACAAACATCCCCCTCAACAAGTGGAGTTTATGGATAACTAAAAGCAGGAAGGACACGTCACCAAATCCAAAGACCTGGTGGTGGTAAGAACAGGAGTCAGGCTCATCAGCCAGGACCCTAACCTTTCACTGCAAAGACACGGAACGCCACATAGGAAATCCTTAAAACCAAGGACAAACTGGAGCCTTCCACCAAAGCAAGGGCCTCACTTTCCAGAGCATCTGAAACAAGTGCAGTGGTCTAGAGGTTTCCGATGGGGCCAGGATGAGAGAGAGCGTGGCTGAGAACCCCCGGCCACGCCAGGGCCCAGGAGCACAGACATCCTCGTGGCGAGAAGCCCTTCCTGGGCGCATGGCTGGGGTTGTGGGGTGCCGGCCTGCGTCACTGGTGGTAACAGCTGAAGCTGGACTCCAAGGTCGGCACCTGCTTCCTAATGGGCGTTTTCTTCTTAAATCAAGTGATGTACAAGAATGGTCTGTCCTCAGTGATGGGGATACCCAAAGAACTGCCACTGGAACGAGCCACGTGATGTGGTGGTTGTAAAGCACGGCGTGCGCCTGAATCGTGCAAAGTGCCCTTCCTCCTGCTGTTCTTTTGTCCTGGTCGCTAATGTCAGAAGGAAATCACAGGCCAGGTGCACACACTTGTAATCCCAGTACCTGGGAGGCTGAGACAGGGGGATTGCAGGTTTTAGGACAGCCTCGGCAAGTCGTGAGACTCTCATCAACCTAGAGACCCTGTGGAGGAGGAGGAGAATAGGGCTGGGGATGTAGCTCTGAGGGAGAATGCCCCTGGGTTCAATCCCTAGTACCATGCCAAAAAAAAAAAAAAAAATTTCTTTAAAGAAGTCAATGATATTGAGAAAACAACAGGGGAGCTACTAATCCCAAGGCTCGAGCCGGATGTGCTTACCCCTGAGTGAAGGCAGTGATGGGAATCGCGCTCGCGGCCCCGCCTGTGCTCGTCCTGGGAGCAGGGCTCCCCTGCAATCCTGCAGATAATCAACCAGCCTTATTCTGGGCTCAGAAGGAAATGCCCCTCCCACAGTAAGATGCTGCGCAGAAGCAGCAGGAGTTACAGCGCTGATCGGGATCAGTATTACTGTACAGGCACATAGCGCCCCTCATCCTGCCCCTTCTTCCCTCAAAAACAAAACCGACCGTTTACAGACGCTTTCTGTCCTTTGGAGCCCGTAAGCCGTGTGCAGCACCAAGCTTCCCGGTCCCTGAAGCAGAGGAGGGATGGGGACCTGGCAACAGGTTCCCGACACCCACTGCTCTCTCCCCCAGAGCTTTTACCCCCTTATCTTTTCTGCAGGATTGAGTTTCAAGTTGTGGACTCAAGTAACAAAAGGCACTGCCGTTCCTTTCAAAGGAGCAAGGTAAGAAAAGTCGCGGATCTGGCAGCGCTGCCGGTGCTAGGTGCTAAGTCAAGGGCTCTCAGGTTGGGCTGCCATTTCGAATCCTTCGCTGTGAGCCATCACTTACTTTGAAACCTCCACAGATCTATAACACACATTTCCAGGGCGTCTGTGTGACAGACTCAAAAACAGCGAGCACTACTGAACTCGATCGTTAACTAGTAGTCGTAACTGAACAGAAAGGACGAAGCTTGCGCCGCAGATCAGTATCCGGAGCAGCAGCGGGGCTGCGTGGCGGCGGCGTGGAGGCGCCACGGGTCTCTCCTCAGGCACTCCTTAGAGTTGACCCAGCGCCTGCGGGCTGGGGCAGGAGGACCCAAGTTCAAGGCCACTGTAGGCAACTTAGCAAGACCCTGTCTCAAAATAAAATACAAAGGACTGAGGATGCGGCTCAGCGGTCCAGAGCACGCCCAACATGTGCAGAGCCCAGGAAAATACGAGAAACAATGTATGCTGAGGATCACCGGGAATTCCGCTGTACCAAGAGGCCCGCGCCCAGTACTCTGGTCCTCCGGGTGGTGTGTGGAGCACACTTTGTCTGGCGACTGGGCTTGGTCTTGCCTTCGCATTGGAAGAGCTTGGCTGTTGGCATCCACCATGCGGGTCTAAAATTTTCCTCTTTTTTTCCCCCGGCATTAAAGTGTGACGTGTAAATGTGCCTGTACTGAGGCTTGAACCCAGAGTCATTTTACCTCCAATCTACACCCCAGACCTATTTTTTTTTTTCATTTATTTTGAAACAGGGTCTCACAAAGTTGCTGAGGCCGGCTCTGAACCTGCAATTCTCCTGTCTCAGCCTCCCGAGGGCTGGGATTACAAGCATGTGCCACCATGCCCAGTGAAAATTTTCTTAAGACCAACCTGCCTTTTTAGACATGAAACTTTCAGGCATGAAATTCCAGGAAAAAAAACATGAAAAAAACAATTATCACTGTTAACCAAAAATAGAATGAGGAGGCTGATTGAGGCAGCCAGTTCTGCAGTCCCTGACCCAGCACAGGGCAAAACTTCCAGCAGGCAGCTCGTTAATAAGCACAGGGACCTCAGCCAACTCAAAGTGCTCAGGTAAAAAGCAATGCTAAGGATTAGTGAACAAAGGAAGCCGGGGTGCCAATTCACAAGTCGCCACATCTCACTATGAAATAAAAGAAAGTCTCAGGGCTTATTTTTGAATACAATGAAAAGCTGAGTTTTCCTCTTTCCCATTACTTTAAATATCAGCTCAGAACATTTATGAATAAAAAGAACTTCGTTTCCCTTGGAGCAGGATTTCTTTATTCTTTATTTTTTTGCAAACAAAACTTTACTTATCAAAATCCTCAGCTGAGCATTAGGTGTATGGATTTCAGTGTAACTCCAAGCTTTATAATCCATGTTTTAGTATAAACTTAATGTGGGCAGTCTCTCCACAGGCCCCAACATCTCCCTCCCTCCTGGTCTTTGTGTCCCTGAGCAACCCCTGGCCAATGGGCTCCCAATAAGTTGGGTGCAGCAGAAGCTGTCCGCCCTGGGTCTCTCTGGCTCTCCCAATGACCAACTGCACATGGCAGGGCCTAGCCTCTTGCCAAGAGCTGCTTGAGAGCGCCTGGAAGCAGGTCCCCACCCACCCAACACCGTGCACCAGGGCTCCCCGCCCCACAGGAACCACTAGACAACTGCATCCTCCCAAGACACTGAGCACAGCGGGCTCCCCACTCCACAGGCCATCAGACAACAACCTTCCAAGATACTGTGCCCCAGGGCACCCCACCCCACAGGCCATCAGAGAACTACCCCTCCCAAGACACCACGCACTGGGGCTCCAACCCACCACATCTGAGGTCCAGGTCCAAGAAACTGAGTCAGTAAAAGTCTGATGTGTTTGGTTTCTTATCCCTTAAGTGTAGGGATAATGTGCTATACCACCACAGATAAATTATATGAATTAGACAAACAAGCAAATCAAATAATATCCTTATCTATATACATGTGCCTGTAGCAAAAGATAACATTATTTAAGCTTAAGTTTAGGACCTATGCATTTGAATGTCTAGCCTTATTAAAGGGCAATCCCAATTCGGATTATTATTTTGCAGATAAAAAAAGTCATTACACACATTCTGTGTCGAGCTCATACATTCACTGCCGCTTAAACAACTTTAAAAAAGATGATAACACAGACATTTCTAATATTGTTTCCAACCCTAAGCTCACCCAGTTCATCCACGAACAGTTCAGAATCCAGAATCCTGGAATGTTATGGCCTACTTTACCAAGCATCCGACTTTTTAAAAAAGTCTGAAAGCCAGGCAGGTTAAAGCACATCTGTAATCCCAGTACTTGGGAAGCTGAGACAGGAGGATGCGGGTTCAGCTACTAGTGAGGCCTTCCACAACTCAGTGAGACCCTGTTTCAAAATAAAGGATAAAAAATAGGGCTGGGGGTGTAGTAGAATGCCCCTGGGTTCAACCCTCAGTTCCACAAAGTAAAAAGGAAAAGGACAGCCTCAGCAACTTAAGAAGACCCTGTTTCAAAATAAGAAATAAAGAAGGGCTAGCAATGTCGTTTGGAGGTAGATAGCCCTGGGTTCAATCCCTAGCACTACTGTATAAATTAAATAAATAAGGGCTTTATCTATGTGATGTTACATACTTGATCAAAACTCTAATGTTCCACAGAATAGCTTCACTATCCCCTAGGGAGCAGGGGAGGAGAGCAGGACTGTGCTGGCCCTAACAAGCCTCCCTGCTCACGCTCGAGCTGCACCCGCAGCAGGATCAGCCATGAAGATGACTGCTCACCGCCTCCCACGCAACAAAACCGCCCCTGTGCAAATATGATGTGCCGCTGGGGCGTAAAATGTTTTGAAGAATAAGAAACCTTAGCTGTGCGTGGTGGTGCACGCCTGTAACCCTAGTACTCAGAAGGCAGAGGCAGGAGGATGGCAGGTTCCAGGCCAGCATCAGCAACTTAGTGAGATCTTGTTTCAAAATAAAAAAAAAAATAGAAGGGCTGGGGTGTAGCTTGGAGGTAGAATGCCCCTGGGTCCAATCTTTAAAAGGTCTACCGACTTCACATCCACTTGTACATTTATAAAAGCAAAATACTTAAGATCTGGACTTTTTTTTAGTGCTGGGGATTGTGTCCTGGGGTGTTTCACCTCTCTGCTGCAATCCAACCTCTTTTATTTTTAAATTTTTTATTTTGAAATAGGGTCTGGCTACGTTACTGAGGGTCTCACTAAGTTGCTGAGGCTGGCCTTGAACCTACGACCCTCCTGTCTCAGCCTCCCAAGTACTGGAATCACAGACATGCACTGCCATGCTCTGTTAAGATTTGGACTTCTAGCCAGGCGTAGTGGCGCACGCTTGTAATCCCCGCGCTTGGGAGGCTGAGACAGGAGGATCACACAGGTTCGAAGCCAGCCTCAGCTACTTAGTGAGGCTCTCAGCAACTTAGTGAGACCCTGTTTCCAAATAAAGTATAAAATAGGTCTGGGAGTGTAGCCCAGAGGTAGAAAAGCCCCTGGGTTCCATCCCCAGTACCACACACCAAAAAAAAAAAAAAATCTGGACTTCTTCCAGCCCTTCTTCCTCATGGGAAGGAGAGAAATACAGGAAGCATCATGGCAGAGGCAGCTCACGCTGTGCAGGAGTTAGGAATCCCCCGTGCTTCTGTTGCTTACGCCCCATTGCACAGGTGTGGAAACTGAGGCGCTGCTGCTCTGGTAATTTGCACACAGGCTACCAGATCCTGGGTGGTAGAGGAATCTCAGACCCAGGCAGCTTTCATGCAGTCTGGGCAATGAAACACCACACGGATGCCACTCTGGCCAGAGAACATGAATGAACTGTCTTTAATCAAAACCACCTACTTCCAGTGCCATGAACCAAGAGTTCCTGTTAACTGGGAATGCAGAGCCGAATCACTGGCTTCCTGCATCAGACTAAAGCATCGTGAGGTAACCGGTGCTGCATATTTCATGAGACGTATCGGATCAGATGTTTGTAAGGGTCTGTGTAGCCCGATATTAGAGAGAGATCACCCCAAGCTAAACAAGCAGGTCAGAAGCGGGCATCTGCCAAGAAAAACACTTCAAGGTACAAGCACAGATTTCAAATGCTCTGATTCGACAGACATCTGCTCCGCCACAAGCGACCATCTGCTTCATATCCAGACAGCAAAACATTTCAATAGAAGTGTCAAATCTGACTCCTAATCAGGAAACAATTACCGACTCCGCTACCAGCCCCAGAGCTGATTAGAAACTGCTGGGGCAAAAGCTAATGGAAAAACCACGGTACAGGTACACGTTGAACGCCAGCGGAGACGAGCCGGGATTCCTACCAGCTGGCACATTTTAAATATTTAAATGGAGGAGGTAGGGTGGAAAGATGAGAAATGATGAGGAAAAATTCAGAAGGGGAAGACTGGAGGTATGGAAAGCGAGGCCATGGGTGGGAGACTAGGGCCTCCTAGGAGCTCAGCACCAGGGCTGCGGGGGGGCGAGCCCAGCGCATCCACGGGGCCGCAACAGAGGCTGCATGGCCACTGTGTAAAGACGGCCACGCTGTCCCCTTTCTTTCTTTCTTTCTTCCTTTTCTTTCTTTCTTTCTCTTTTTTATTTTTTATTTTTTATTTTTTGAGGTACTAGAAATTGTGAGCCCAGGGGCATTTTACCTCTCAGCTATACCCCGCCCAGACCTATTTTTTTTTTTTTTTTTTTTTTTTTTTTTTTTTTTTTTTTTTTTGGTGGTACTGGGGTTCCTGGAAGCCTTTCTACCTCCGGCTACACTCCCAGACCTATTTTTACATTTTTATTTGGAAACAAGGTCTCCTAAGCCAGCACGCGCGGCTGGCTCCTGTCTCTGCCTCCCAAGCGCGGGGATTACAAACATGCGCCACCACGCCCGGCTCCCCAGCCCTATTTTTTATTCTTTATTTTGAACCAGGGTCTCACTGAGTTGCAGAGAGCCTCACTAAGTAGCTGAAGCTGGATGGGAACCGCGGTCCTCCTGTCTCAGCCTCCCAAGCGCCAGCTGGATGGGAACCGCGGTCCTCCTGTCTCAGCCTCCCAAGCGCCGGGATTACAAATGTGAGCCACCATTCTTTTGTCTTTTGTTTTCTTTAGTTGTTTCAGGTACTGGGGATGGAACCCAAGGGCATTCCACCTCTGAGCTAGATCTACACCCCTATTTTTTTTTATTATTCTTTATTTTGAAACAGGGTCTCACTGAGTTGCAAAGGAGGTCAATAAGTAGCTGAGGCTGTCTGCGAACTGTGATCCTCCTGTCTCAGCCTCCCAAATGCTGGGATGACAAGCGTGCGCCACCACGCTCAGAGTCCCTAGAGCCAGGAAAGAATCCAGGAAAGATTCTGCACAGGACACTAGCAAGTGAGTCGGGTCCTAAGGACCCCGCACTTCCTCCAGTGACCCAGACGCTGCCAAGATCCTGCCCAGGGAGCAGCAAGACGGGACACACCAGGGCCGCTCGCGGAGGTGGCCCGAGAAAGCTGCCTGGGCAAACTGAAGACGGGTGAGCGAGGTCTGCAACCCTCCCGCGGGCGCCGGCAACCTCCGAGGCCGCAGTGAGCACACGGCCGGTGCCTGTTAGGAGCCAGAAACCGGGCACTGGGCACCGACTACAAAAGCCAACGGGCGCTCATAACAGAGCTTTGGTTCTGGGGAATGAAACCAAAGCCGACCTGTGTGACCGGGTTTTTGGGGAGCGGCACAGTGAGGAGCGAGAAGGGCTAGGGGCGGTAGACGGCCTGCCCAGGCAGCGCGGCCAGCATGCTCCGCCATGGCTGGGGCTCCTGGGAAAGGCGTGTTTGGAGCAGGGGCGAGGGAGGGACGGGGGCTAAGGGGAGAGGTAATGAGAGGGCGCCCCAACTCGGGAGCAGCCTGGAAGACTCCACATCTTGTAAGCCAGCCCCATGAATGAGCTAATGAGCACCTGCCTGCGCCACGCACACTTGCTAAGATGGGAGCAGAATTATCTGGAAAAGTGGCACCAGGTTCTCCCTGGGGTGCTGACTGATGGACAGTTCCCACCCTGTTTCTTCTGCAATCCCAGGCAAAATTCCCAGAGTCCAGGAAGGAGGGGCACTGTAAGCCCTCTTTTATCTATTGGATTTTTTTTTTTTTTTTTTTTTTTTTTTTGGTGGTACTGGGGTTCCTGGCAGCCCTTCTACCTCCGGACTACACTCCCAGACCTATTTTATATTTTTATTGGGAAGCAGGGTCTCTTAAGCCAGCGTGGCTGACTTCGAACCTGCGTGATCCTCCTGTCTCCACCTCCCAAGCGCGGGGATGACAAGTGTGTGCCACCACGCCCAGCGTCTATTTGATTTTTGTGTTGTTGTTGCTGTACTGAGAATTGAACCCAGGGCGTTGTACCTCTGAGCTAGACTCCCAGACCTATTTTCTTTTTCTTTTGTGTTACTGGGGATGGAACCCAGTGGCATTCTATCTCCAGACAACATCCCAATCCCTATTTTTTATTCTTTATTTTTTCTGAAACAGGGTTTCACTGACTTGCAAAGGGCCTTACTAAGTAGTAGCTGAAGCTGTCTGCAAACCGCGATCCTCCTGTCTCAGCCTCCCCAATACTGGGATTACAAGCCGGCCTCTTTTTTCTTTCTTAAGCAGGCTCTCACTGGAATGTACAGGCTGGCCTCAAAGCTGCAACCCTCCAGTCTCAGCCTCCCAAGTGCTGGGATTACAGGCATGCACCACCACGCCCGGCTGGAATGAGATTTCTTTGAAGATGAAAAATCCAAGTAAGCAATGCAATTTCAACCTCAACCTCTATTTTTAAAAAAAAAGCATAAACTTGTTTTTAAAAACGTGTGTGAAAATTTGTCCCTCTTTGACACTCTTCATCAACTGGGCCCCTGGTGCAGTCCCACGCTCCCCTGGTAAGTTCTCTGAGGACATTCTAGGTCCAGGTCTGGCAGAGCTGGGCCCTGGAATGGTGAAAGGAACCTGCCTTGGCGCCGGGCCACTTGCATTCTGCGAGCACCAGCCTGCAGCAAGCCCAGCTCACACGCCAGGACCTGCAAAACCTAATCAGGGTGTGGTCCTTGGGCTCAGATAGGGTGTGATTCCCCTAAGTGCAGGCAGGGCAGTCCCCGGTTCCCAGCACCGCACCCCGCTCACTGTGGTCCTCGCGGAGTACCCCATGAGACTCCAGCACACCCGAGAGCGATGCTCGTCACCCCCTTCTGCAAATTCCCACGGCCCCTCCCTCCTGCAAAAGGAAACCCCATCAACCCACCGCAGCCCAACCAGGGAACAGAGGCGACCCTTGGCCAGCCGGCACTGCCCACGTGACCCAGCTTCCAACAAGGTCTCTGCCAGTCGCCACGCCTGGCAGCTTCCACACAGGGTGAAGGCATGCTGCAGCTCGGGGCCTGCCTCATGCCTGATGTTGGCGACTGCCAATATCACTGAGCTCCGCGATCCGGGCACCGCCGGCCATGGTGGGTGGCCTCAGTGCTGACCAACACCCGCCCCACAGCCAAGTCATCAAGACACTGCCTTCAAGTGGCATTTCTGGAAGTCTAGAAGGCCCTGCACCAAATCTAACCATGGCCAAAGAAAGTCTCAACTCAAGCTGGGCATGGTGGCACACGCTTTGAATCCCAGTGTTTGGGAGGCTGAGACAGGAGGATCGCGGTTTCGTGGACAGCCTCAGCTACTTAGTGAGGCCCTTTGCAGCTCAGTGAGACCCTGTTTCAAAATAAAGACTAAAAACAGGGCTGGGGGTGGGGGGGTAGCTCGGAGGTCGAATGCCCGTGTTCCATCCCAAGTATCGCAAAAACAAGTCTCAACTCAGCCTGGCCACCTCAATTGGCCTTGCTCTGTCCAAGCCTCTGAACCGTGACCACCAGCAGGAACTGGCCCTCCCAAACATCAGCAACTACCCGCACTCTGACCCCAGCGCAGACTCTGGCCATTAGTACAAGCTCTGTGTCTCTGCACTCGGCGGCCATCATGGTGGCCCCTGGAGTCCAGCCCACGGCCGGTCTTCACTGCACACGCCAGGTGTGCACACAATCACCCACCTGCCGGCTTCCTACAGGAGTGCACAGGCACCCTCCCGTCCCCTGGGCCCGCTCCTTCGGTCTCGTCCTAACAGACCAGGGGCGGAAGTGTGCCAACACCGCCAATCCCCCTACAGGTGGCTATTATTACAGCAATGACGAGAGTTCTCACCTCACTCAACAGAAACCCAGCCCAACATCAATGCTTTAGAAAGAACTGTGTATTGGTTCACTCACTTTTTTTATATCTGTGGAACGTGGAATACAGCAGAGGACCAGACAAGCAGGAGCCTCGTTCTCGGGGAGTTTAAGGGATACAAATGCGGGTGCAAAGTGCTTATAGTATGACAAGCTACCTCACTCAAGAGCCGTCAGCCTGGCTGAGTAGAACACACGGGAGGAAGGGAGGGAGGCCTGGGCAGAGCCGGCTGTGCCAAAAAGGCTTCCTAACCAAACAGGGAGCAACTGGGCGGAAGAGCGAGACCATGAAGTGGATCTCCTCTCCATGAAACATTTCCAACTCTAGGAGAACGAGACCAATGAACTGGCCCCGTTCTTCTCGGAAATCTCAGTATTAAAATAGGACACTACTTCAGCACTTTAAAGACCATGACAGGCCGGGCGTGGTGGCGCACGCTTGGAGGCGGAGACAGGAGGATCGCGCAGGTTCGAAGCCAGCCTCACTGGCTTAAGAGACCCTGTTTCCAATAAAAATATAACAATAGGTCTGGGAGTGTATCCCAGAGGTAGAAGGGTTTCCAGGAACCCCAGTACCACCAAAAAAGTTAAAAAACAAATAAAGACCATGAAAAGCGACTGTAAACTCCCTATTAGGAATAGGCCAGCATCCACGTAGCCATCAGCTCTGACAGGGTGACTACCGAGAATTCTATTAAGCCGCATCATACGAGAATCGTGAGTGTGCTTTTCTTTGTGTAAAACCACACGGCGCTGTGTCGCTACACAGCTGAACTCAATTCGCACTCGCCCGGTGATGCCACTCCTGGCCTAACCTGTGAGAACGTAACGCCCTTTACCTTTACCGTCCTCTGATGAGCCTGCGAGGTGCCGGCTCGCAGTCTCCGCTGCTGCCATTTGTTTTGAAGGAAGGCTAGTTTGGCCCCAGTAAGTCCATCCCAGACTGACAAGGTCCACTTGGGTCTGGAATTGGTGGCGAGCCCCAAGTGCCATTTTACCCGATTCTCCAGCCACTCGGTTCCCAAGATTCTTTCCCTAAGTGACATGAATTGAGAACGGGAGGAAGGGAGGCCCCTGCTCTGGTCCACCCCGCCATCAAGCCAGCTTGATCTTGTTACAGGAGAGCTCCATCACTTAATTTCCTGCTTAGAAACTTCCAATCACTCCCCGTTTTTGTTTTGTTTTGTTTTGTTTTGTTGCAGTACTGGGGATGGAACCCAGGGGCATTCTACCTCCGAGCAACACCCCTCAGCCCTATTTTTAACTCTCTATTTTGAAACAGGGTCTCACTGAGTTGCAGAGGGCCTCACTAAGTAGCTGAGGCTGTCTGTGAACGGTGATCCTCCTGTCTCAGCCTTCCGAATGCTGGGATGACAAGCGTGCGCCACTACGCCTGGCTCCCCATTACTTTCTAAATTAAGAATCTGTTCATGGCCCTATATCCAAGACCCTCCATTTCATAGAACCTGTCAACTATATCCTCCAGCCAAACCCCTCCCGGCCCTCACACACAAGTCTCCCTCTTCTCTGGGGACCCCGGCCCCATCTGCTCCCAAGGTCTTTCCTAGCTACAGCCAGTCCACGAGCAGTACTTCTCACACCTTTGAACCGCAACAGCGCGTCTATCTCGTAGGATTAAAGCGACCACTCTCTGCTGCTGCTGCCGTGAACATCCCTGAACCGCTGCTCTCTCCAGCCCCCGCCGACCTGCAAGCCAGAGCTCTGACCCTTCTCAGCTCCCCACGAGCCCCAACCCCCACATCCAGGGTTACCTGGACGTGATGAAGCCACTTCTAGGCATGCTTCCCCTGGGTGTTGCAAGAAAGTGTGTAAAGCAACAGGAGCCATGGGCATCTGGGGGCAGATGAATCAGGTGACTGAGCCACTCTCAGGGACGGCGAGGCCTGGCAGAGCGAACCGTGGGGCTCAGCTTCAAGACTCGCCGGCCATTTTCCAGGTGCAGGCACAGGCAGGAAGGGATGGTTTGTGTCGGAGGCACAGGGAAGTACTTGTCGGAAGATCCGCGGTGGGGGCAGATGGAAAATCAGCCTGGAGGAAGACTGGCATCGGGTGATGGTGGCTCGTGAACACAGGGACCTGGGACGCAGGTCTCACCCACCATGGACCACAGGAACCTAGAATTTTTGCTTTGAGAGAAAATTAGTATGGCGAAGCCATGTGTCCCAAGTCCCAGTGGCCTCCCTGCAGTGACATAGTGACGTGTTCTCAGGATCCACCACGGATCTGGGGAGGTCTGTGGGCCCCAGGCTTGCGCTCCCTGGCCTGTGAGCTCACATTTGGGGCAGTTTTCAGAGGCTCCCCTGGGAACTACAGCCCCAGAAAGCTGAGGTCATTCTGCAGCCGAGCGGGGAGCACCGCAGGGAAAGAAATGAAGGGAGGGGCGAGAGGGGGTTGACCCGTATTAAAGTTTGTCATTTTAAAACATACACACATTCAGGATGCTCATTAGGAAAGTACAAAGAAAGGAAATTTATCATGTTTTTTAAAGTTTATACTCCTTGGACTAAAGTGTTTTGGCCTTTGAAAGCAAATATGGAAAACTGCCACAGCCCAATCCGCCAACACCGAGGTCCCGGCACGAAGGCATCAGGCCCGGCTCTGAGCGCGGCTCTGCCCGGCCAGCTGTTGGACTCTGCAGTCCCCCCACTTCCTCTTCTGAGGCCAACAGCAGTGACCACACCCACAGACAGAAGACCACCGACGGGCAGCCGGGGCCTGGCACAGGGCAGACACGGTTAAAGATCGCCACCACCATCGACACCATTACGGAGGCCGTCGGTACGTAACCCGCGGAGCATGGTGCTAGTGCAAAATAGTTAGAAAACCAGAAAATAATAAAAACAGACAAAACAGAGAGGAAAGGAGCACTGTGGAGCTGCCCGCAGCCCTGCGGTCACTGCCGCTGCTGGTGTCTGGGTTCAGAGCCAAGGAGCCGTTTCCGCTCCTCACCGCTTGGCACCTCGTGAAGCAACAGGCGCCCGGGCGAAGGCGTCCGCATGTTCAGGCTGGTACGCTGAGAAGGACCGAGGGGACAGGAATGAACATTCTGTCCTTTTAGGCAGAAACAATGGGGTTTTTCAGCAGAGTGGGTGCAGACCCGTTTCCTGAGGCCTCGCAGGAACATACCAGATTAAAATGAAATTTCCTAACAGCCTAGCACAAAAAGCCAAGGTAGGCTGGTCACACCTGGAAACAACTTCAGACCCACCTGTGTCCCTCCCAGGAAGGGAAATGCCAAGAACCCTCTCTTCTGGGAGGAAGGACTGCCCTCATTCCTCACAACCAACTGGCAGGATGCAAGGATGCACACCTGCAGGGGTCTCTGCTGTTACTAACCACTCCACTGCCCAGATCAGTCCCTAAAAATATCCTAGATATAGGAATATCCTAAAATCACCCTCCACAATGTTACATATAACCAAATAAGTTGCTACCTGACTTCCAGTTTGAAATGCTAATCAGCGGATGGTCCAGGGTACAGATACATCTGAGAGCCGGGCGTGGTGGCGCACGCTTGTAATCCCCGCGCTTGGGAGGCGGAGACAGGAGGATCGGGCAGGTTCAAAGCCAGCCTCACTGGCTTAAGAGACCCTGTTTCCAAATAAAAATATAAAATAGGTCTGGGAGTGTAGCCCAGAGATAGAAGGGTTCCATCTCTAGTACCACCAAAAAAAAAAAAAAAGATCCATCTGAGTTACTGTACAATGCCCTAACGTGGCAATTATTCGTGTAGATGCCCACTGCAATATCTTCAAGAAGCAGATGAATGGCTTTATTGACCAGATAACCAGGCTTACAAATGTCAACTCCACAGCTGGCGGCAGGCTTGGCATGATGGGTAAAACAGAAACTTCAGGCAACATCTCCTGATGCTCACACTCCTGGGGCCTGGCCTTCAGTGATGTTGGCTTCTGACCTGACTGTAAAATAGATTCCCAGTGTCTCCTTTGGGTCAGTTAGGGTAAGACTTCTGGTCTCTGGCAGGGGACCTGAAGGAGCTACAGAAGACGGAGCCTCACTCTTCATCAACCCGACCCTCAGAGGGGAAACGAGGCAGAATAGGAAAAATAATTAATCACAGGTATAAAAGGAGACAAACTGTACAAGCAGCAGAAATTAGAGTTTTAAAATCTAGAAACTTCATAACCCTTATCTCCACACTTCTTTTTAGGCAAAAGTCCTCAGTAGGCCAAAACTTTAATCACAATGACCCCCTCCCACCTGAGATTCCTGAAATGCTCAGTAAACAAAGACTCCATAAGGAAGGCCAAGCTCAGGTGCCACCTAGGCACGCTGGGAGCCTGAGGACCCCTGCTGTGTGCCCCACACCCCCTCACAAGGGTCTCCTATAAATAAGAACTTACAGACACCAAAGCAGTCTCTCCCTCTTGAGAGGCCCGCATTCTCCCTTGACCATGGATCCCCCATTTTTTAAATAAACCTGTATCAAGGGGGAAATATATATGCTTATATATATTATAAAAATTATAATAGGATATATATTAGAAAAAACATATGCATAATCCATGCTCAACTCACACTGGACTTAGATGCCTGGCAGAAACAGCCGCCCAGTCGCACTTACACTGGCTGAGCAAATACCGCTGGGTCCAGATATGCACAGCCCTGCACAGCGCACACGCCAGGGTCGGGTGCAGAGCCCGCCCTTCCGGTAGCCGGGGTCTGCACCCCGCAGGCTGCGGGAGATCCTCCACGCTTACAACTGACCCATCTGTTAAAGGAGTCGGCAACCCCGCGACGCCAGGCGGGGAGAGTCCCACCAGGTTAAAGGACTGACACTCGTGTTATTTACAGACTTTTGTTGCTCCTGCTAAAGGGAGACACATGATTTGAGCAAGACACTTTATCAAATCGCCATGACAAATGTAAGGACACTAGATCTTTGAGCAAAGGAAATTTTAAGAAAATTGGTAACAAAGTTGCACCCAATTAAATTAAAATCATGAATGTACAATATTATTTTTTTGTGGTACTGGGGATGGAACCCAGGGGCCTTCTGCCTCTGGGCTACACTCCCAGACCTATTTTATATTTTATTTGGAAACAGGGTCTCTTAAGCCAGCGTGGCTGGCTTCGAACCTGCGCGATCCTCCTGTCTCCCAAGCATGGGGATTATAAGCGTGCGCCACCACGCCCGGCTGAATGTACAATAATTCTAATGGCCCTACCAACACTGTATGTCAAAGACATGATTCCTGTTTCAGTGTACACATTCTTAAAAATTGTTAACAAAAAGCAAATATCAAATTAATAAGGCCAACCTTTTAAGGTTTTAAGTCCCCCCCAACATCATACTGGGACTGAACTTAGAGGCATTCTACCTCCAAGTTGGACCTCCAGTCCTTTTGGGGTTTTGGGGTTTTTGTTTGTTTGTTTGCAATTCTGAGGATGGAAGCCAGGAGCATTCTACCTTCAAGCTACACTCCCAGCCCTATTTTTCATTCTTTATTTTGAATCAAGTTCTCACTGAGTTGCTGAGGCTGACCTTGAACCTAATATTCTCCTGTCTCAGCCTCCCAGATCCCAGGATAATAGGTGTGCGCCACTGCACCCAATTGTCGGAATTCAAGCTAAAAGGAGGCCATTTTTTGGTCTTTGAAACTATTAAGCCCTGCTATTTTTCTAGGGATTGCTCTCAATAACGGGTTACTTAAAGTCTTTTAACAATGTGTAGTATTCTCCAGCTGGTATCATGCAGTGTGTGTGTTTCTGTAATAATAAAAAGTATAGCTACTCAGAGACAAGATTCTTATTTGAGTAAGTAAAGCTTTCTGCAAAAAATTAGTATTTATAACCAGGAGTGGTGGCACCCACTTGTAATCTCAGTATTTGAGAGGGAGACAGGAGGATCATGAATTCAAAGCCTCAGCAACTCAGTGAGGCTTCATGACTTGGTGAGACCCTGTTTCCAAAAAGAAAAATTTTTAAAAAGGGCTGGGGGTGTAGCTCTGAGGCAGAATGTCCCTGATTTCAATCCCCAATATGACATACACACACCAAAAAAAATTAGTATTAGTGCAAGCTCAAGAATGGGTAGGGGATTAGCTGGGCGTGGTACGCTTGTAATCCCAGCATTCGGGAGGCTGAGACAGGAGGATTGTGGTTCGCGGACAGCCTCAGCTACTTAGTGAGGCCCTCTGCAACTCAGTGAGACCCGGTTTCAAAATAAAGAGTAAAAAATAGGGCAGGGGTGTAGCTCAGAGGTCGAATGTCTCTGGGTTCCATCCCTAAACCCACACACACAAAAAAAAAGAATGGGTAGGGGAGGCCGCCTTTTTGATCTGTCAGCAATCTGGAAAGCACAGCAAACAACCTGGTCTCGTAGTGATGTTAAAATTACACGAAGACTAGTAGCATGAACTTCCTTCCTCAGAAAAATCAGTGACTCTCAAGATAAGTGATGTGCATAGAAGGCACGCGCCACGTACGGAGCCTCCCAGCTCCCGGGCAACCTCAGGCCGCGCTCCCCGCCTGCTGAGCCACAGTCTCCATCTTCCCAGGCTCCCGGGGACGGTGGGAGATGCTGCCTCAGAAGAGTACAGTGCTAACAGAAACAAAATGGAAAACGGACAGGAAAATCCTTCAGATGAAAGAGTCAGAGAAAATCAGCGCGCGCATTTGTGTGTGTGTGTGTGTGTGTGTGTGTGTGTGTGTGTGTGTGTGTGTTCCTGGGGATCGAACCCAGAGGCATTCTATCTTCGAGCTACACACGCAGCCCAATTTTATTTCTTACTTGGAAACAGGGTCTCTCTCGGCTGATGAGAGTCTCAATATTTGCCGATGCTGTCCTCAAAGCTGCGATCCTCCTGTCTCAGCCTCCCAAGTACAGGAATTACAAGCATGTGCCACTGCACCCGGCTAAAACCATAAGATTCTTACTACAACACTCAAATGACAAAGTTTGCAACCAAAAATAAGAAGGTGCAAGGCCTTAATTTACCCTCCAACTTCAAATCAGTGCTGTCTCTGGAAAATAAGGCATGTGATTACCATAAAAAGTGAATGAGCACTGCACTCAAGCTCCAGGGAGCTTGAAGACTAAGGCCCCCGTTTATAGATAAGGAAACGGTGTGCAGGCTGACAGGAAGACCCTGGAGCCGGAGGTCTTGTTTTGACTGGGTAAGAGCTGTCCCTTGTGTGACTTTTCAAATGGACACTCATCTATAATTCCGCGTGGCTTAAAACTCTGAGGTGGGGCTAGGGCGGCTTGGCATGCACAAGACTCTGGGTTCCATCCCCGCACTGCCTAGGAATAACAACTAAAGACTTCTTTAAGGTCCATGTGCCCTTTTTTCAGAGAAGAAAGGAAAAATAGCAAAGAATAGGGAGGAGGGCCGAGAGGATCAGCGGTAGCTACACTTGTACATAAAAAAAAAAATGTAATCCCAGCATTTGGGAGGCTGAGACAGGAGGATTGCAGTTCCCAGACAGCCTCAACTACTACTTAGTGATGCCCTTTGCAACTCAGGGAGACCCTGTTTCAAAATAAAGAATAAAAAATAGGGCTGTATGTGTAGCTCCGAGGTAGAATGCACCTGAGTTCCAACCCTGGTACAGAAAAAAAAAAAAAAAAAACCAGAATGGGCAATGCTAGAGACAGAGACACAGCTCAGTGGTCAGAACAGCTGAAGAACAGTCCCCCACGAAGAGAAGAGAAGAGAGCCTAGTGTAAGAGCTGTATTTTTAATCTGGTTTTTGGGGGACATTTTTGGGTGTTTTTTTTTTTGTTTTGTTTTGGTTTGGTTTTTGCATGGTACTGGGGATGGAACCCAGGGACATTCTACCTCCGAGCGACACCCCCGGCCCTATTTTTTATTCTTTATTTTGAAACAGGGTCTCACTAAGTTGCAGAGGGCCTAAGAAGCTGAGGCTGTCAGTGAACCAGCCATCCTGTCTCACCTTTCCAAGTACTGGGATTGCAAGCATACAACACCATGCCTGGCATCCTTTTATATTTTTAATCCCAGAAAGGGATAAAAAATACAATGGGGAACAAGTAACAACTGGTTAAGTCTAAGAAAACAAAATATTTAGTTTTTAGTTGATTTGGCTTGGTACCCAAATCAACTGAAGATTAGTTAACCCTTTCTTTTCTGGATGGGGGTCGGAGGGATGGGACCCCTCAGTGGGAATTTTTCCTATCAAACGTTATATTTGCAAGGGTATTGCACCCCTCGCTAATCTTTTAAGACTTTTAAGTCTTCAATGTGCCTATTATTACATTGTAAAAGCAAAGGTTAATATAACATGGTAAAGCACCCTCTCTAATACAGAGGAGACAGCACGGCGCAGTGTGTGGTACCTACACAATGCTCAGAAATGCCTGCTGAGATTCGCCGGGCTTACCAGAGCACACCTGTGACCCAGTGCTTGGGAGGCTATGCAGGAAAATCACAGTCTCAAGGCCACCCTGGGCAACTTAGCAAGACCCTTTTTCAAAAAAAAAAAAAAAATGGAGGGCAGTGAGTGAGCTCAGAGGTAGCACACAGCTCAGTTCACTCCCTAGAACCACAAGCTGACAAGCCTCAGCTACTTAGTGAGGCCCTCAGCAACTTAGTGAGACCCTGTTTCCAAATAAAGAATAAAAAATAGGGCTGGGGGTGTCGCTCGGAGGTAGAATGACCCAGGGTTTCAAAATAACATAATGGCCTGGCTTTCAAAAGAACATTTTCTCTATAAAGTACTTTCAAGTTTTTTCTAGGAAAATATACAGAGAAACACAAGTCACTAGTGTACAAAGTAGATAGGCCTCTTCATTGATTAAGATCCACCTTTAAGGACTTCCGGGAAGATGGCAACGGAGAAAAGCGGGGCTTAAGAGCCCCGCTAACAACCAATCTCCATTACCACAAAATCAGCTCCTTTCATAGCCAGAAAACACCATCGCCAGAGAAACCAAAAAATCACCAGGCTCCAGAGAGAAAGCAAACTGAGAACAGAGCTCAGAGCCACAGAGGAGGTACACCGGCCTCACGCCCGAGGACGCGGCAGCAGCGCTTTACTGCGGCGGCACTGGACGGCTACAGCAAGCCGAGGTGAGCCGCTGCGGAACAGCCAGGCGGGATCTTTCGGCGCATGGACCATCTAAAGCTCACAGTGGCTGAGCTCAGCACACGCTGCAGGGATTCAGAGTGGAGCTCAAAACCAGAGAAGAAAAAATACGCCAGCCTCACGGCCGAGGGCATGGCAGCAGCGCCATATTGTCACCGGCAGCAGCAGCAGCGAATTCACCAAGTCCAGTACGGCTACATCTGCGTACTCAAGAACAGTGAGTCAAATTGTGGGCCACAGAGGAGAAATCCCAGTACTGTACTCCCTGGGACTTGACCCAGTGGGGGAGTGGCAGTGGCAGAGATATCACACCATAGGAGAACGTGCAACCTGGCACCCCCCATAGTCTAAAGCAGCCTCTATCGACTCCCTGGGTCTGAGACTCTGTGATACAACCCAGTAAAGGAGTAGTGGGGTCAGAGATACTACAGACTCGAGATCCAGAGCACCTTAAGCGAAGTCATAGTGACCCAAGGGAAGAACCCAGAGAAGGCACAAACTTCCAAAATCATGGGAAAGAGGAATAACACTGGAGCAATGAATGCCCACAACCCCACAACATCAGAACCTGATAGAACAGAAAATCAGAGATTTCTAGAAGATCAAATCAGGAAAATAACTGTAGAAATAATAGAGGTGCTTCGAAAAGAACTCAGAGAGAGCCAAAAAGAGATAAAGGATGCAATTAATGAAGTAAAGGCCTCAATTCAAAGCACGAACAACCGATTAGACCGCATGGAGAACAGAATCTCGCTCTTAGAAGATGATCATTCCAAAAATGAACGCATAGTTTCTAATCTAGAAAAAAATATCCGACAGCAGGAATCTGATATTGAAGAAATATGGGCCCATTTTAAGAGAGCTAACCTAAGAATAATTGGAATAGAGGAGGGAAAAGAAAGTGAAACCAAAGGGATCAACAATCTCTTCAAGGAAGTAACAGCAGAAAATTTTCCAAACATAGAGCAAGAGGTTGATACACAGGTCCAGGAAACTTATAGAACTCCCTTTAGACAGGATCGGAGAAAAGGATCCCCACGCCACATAATTGTCAAAATGACCAATGTGGAAGCCAAGCAGAGAATCTTAAAAGGCAACAAAAACAAAGGGCCAAGTGACATTCAGAGGCAAACCAATTAGAATCACTTCAGACTTCCCAAACCAAGTCATGAGAGCCAGAAGGGCTTGGAGTAACATATTCCAAACTCTGAAAGAAAACAACTTCCAGCCAAAAATTTCCTACCCAGCAAAACTTTCTATCAAATTAGATGGAGAAATAAGAAGCTTCCATGACAAACAGAAACTGAAGGAATTTATGTCTTCAAAACCAGCGCTAGAGAAAATACTCAAAGAGATTAACTACGAAGAAGAAATAGGTAACACACACCAGAACCAGAGAAACAAGATTTTCCATCCAACAGACAACTAAGATTGGTTATCTGTGGAGCTTCATTATTTATGTTAGTCTTTTACCTATCTCTAAATGGTATTGTTTGCCTTTATTGTTGTTAATTTTTAGGATGTCTAGTTGGAATATTAATATACCTTCAGATATAGCATTTGGAAATATTTTATCCCATTCTATTAGTAACTTTTAATTCTATTTACATTGTCTTTAGATATACAATATTTTTTTATTTTTTAGGGAGTTTGTATACTCTTCTGTTGCCTGTGCCATTGAAATCATATCCAAGAAATCACTGCCAATATCAATGTTGTGAGGTTTTATGACCCAGATTTTCTTCTAAAAGTTTATAGTCTTACGATTTATATTTAGGTCTTTTATCTATTTTGAGTTAATATTTGTATATGGGATTAGGTAAGGGTCCAATTTTATTCTTTTCCATGTAAGTATTATTTTTCAACAATATTTAGTTAAAAGATTATTATTTCCACCACCAAATGTTCGTGGAAATCTTGTCAAAAATAACTTGACAATATAGGGAAGAATTTAGCTCTAGGCTTTTATTTAACTCCAATGGTTTATATATCTGCCTTTAGAACAGTACTACACTGTTTCAATTATTATAGCTTTATATGGTTTGAAATCAGAAAATATATATCTTCTAGCTTTGTTCTTTTTCAAGATCGTTTTGGGTATCTAGAGTCCATATTCCATATTAGGATAGATTTTTTTTCTAAAAAATAAATATATAAATATATGATAGTTTTACCTAAAAAAAAATTCTCTTGTAAGAAAGAAAGCAAAAAGAAATATTGAAATGTTATCTTTAAGTCATCAAAAGCTTGGTATCAGACAAATGAAACTGTTATGTGAGATTATCATTTTTAATTTTGGATAAATTGCTATAATACTAGATGTCAACCACTAAGCCAAGCATGGGAAGGAGGGATGGGGAGAGAATGGGGTGGGGATCGGGTGGGGGCTGACTGGGTGATGTGTGTATGTATGTCTACAAAAGTTTGTATCCCACTATGATGTATGAATACAGTACACCAATTAAAAAAAAAAATCCAGTCAAAAAAAAAAAAAAAAAGATCCACCTTTAAGCCAGGCATGGAGGTGCACACTTATAATCCCAGTATTTGGGAGACTGAGACAGGAGGATTGTGGTTCGAGGACAGCCTCAGCTGCTTAGTGAGGCCCTTTGCAACTCAGTGAGACCCTGATTCAAAATAAAGAATAAAAAATAGGTCTGAGGTGTAGCTCAGAGGTAGAATGCCCCTGGGTTCCATCCCCAGTACCGCAGGAAAAAGAAAGAAAGGAAGGAAGGAAGGAAGGAAGGAAGGAAGGAAGGAAGGAAGAAAGAAAGAAAGAAGAAAGAAAGAAAGAAAGAAAGAGAAAGAGAAAGAAAGAGGGCTGGGGGTGTCACTGAGAGGTAAAATGTCTCTGGGTTCCACCCTCAGTATTACAAAAAAATAAAAATAAAAAGATCCACCACCAGCTCACAGCCTGCATGTAAACGTCAACACTGTATGTGGATTTCAACTAGTTATCTCAGGCGGGAACTTGGTCTGTTTGGGAACCTTTGGGGATATGTTTGGTACTCCAGGAAAAGACAGTAAATCCTGTACACTTGCTACAAGCATGAGTCAATACATCAATTGTAAACCCATTTTTAAATGTTGATATCAACTGAAAATATCAAATACGGCAGAACTTTAGAAGCAGAGTAAATAAATATGGTCCAAAGCTTTAAAATGAGTCAAAACATTGGATGAGTAGAAGATTTACTGTAAAATGCTTAACCAAAAACCATCTCTTTCTGCATGCTTCCGGAGCGTAAATTCTTGGAGCTGGCAAGGCTGCGATAAATACCTTTGTAAACACAGACAGGCGCGACAGATGGAATCTGAGCTTTAAGACACGCTACCAGAGTGCCTGCACTCATTCCAAGGCGTCTAGGAGAGCTCCATCCAGGCCAGGCGGCGCTCCAAAAGCTGACCTGTCTGGGTGGAAACCATCCCAGCACCCGCGTCCGGCCTTCCACAGCCCGACCTCATCCCTCAGTGTCCTCTTACCTCATGACAAATTGCATCACAAACAAAAAGTAGAAAAGAAAGTGCGTAGCCAGGCGCGGCGGCGCAGGCTTGTCATCCCAGCATTTGGGAGGCTGAGACAGGAGGATCGCAGTTCGCAGACAGCCTCAGCTACTCAGTGAGGCCCTCTGCAACTCAGTGAGACCCTGTCTCGAAAAAAAGAATAGAAAACGGGGCTGAGGATGCAGCTCGGAGGCAGAATGCCCCTGGGTTCCATCCCCAGTACTGGAGGGAAGAAGGGAGGGAGGGAGGGAGGGAGGGAGGGAGGGAGGGAGGGAGGGAGGGAGAGAGGGAGGGAGGGAGGGAGGAAGGAAGGAAAATAGGAAGGAAGGAAGGAAAGGGAAGGAAAGGGAAGGAAAGGGAAGGAAAGGAAAGGAAAGGAAAGGAAAGGAAAGGAAAGGTGTCTGTCCACAAACTCTCCACCCCTAAGGGTGGCCTGGCCCCACCTCAGTGACCCTGTGTTGACGGTGCTCAAGTTGCACTGCGCTCTATTTGGCTCCTATGGCCTTTCTCCCTTTACTATTTCATCTTTTCTTTAACTGTGTGCGTGCGTGCGTGTGTGTGTGTGTGTGTGTGTGTGTGTGTGTGTGTGTGTACTGGAGATTACATGCAGGGGTGGCCCACCTCTAAGCTACACCCCCAGCCCTTTGAGGTTTCAATTTGAAGACAAAGTCTCACTAAGTTACCTCATGCTGGCCGGGCTGCTCAGACCCTCCTGCCTCATCCCCCCAAGACCTGGGACCCGAGGCATGCGCCCTAGCACCTGGCTGCCCTTGAGGCCTTATATATCCACTTAACAAAACGCTCGGCACCTCTTGTGAAGATCAGCCATGGCTATTTAGCCACGTTCCTGTGGGCGGACCTTTGAAGCTATTCCGACTGTTTCAGAAATTAAGTGATGCTAGACTGAATATCCTTGCCCACGGTCTCGGGTTCCTCGGGATCAAGAGCGTGTCAGACGGTTGGATGGGCACAAACATCTTTGTACATCTTAATAATCCTGCCAAGCTGCCGTTCAAAGGAGATGTGGGACTCTGCCCAAATTCGCTGGCAACGTCCAAACGCGCCAGGTCACTGTGACTTTGCAGCACTGAAAATTCTAATGATTTGTGCTTTTGCCAACTTAATAAGAGAAAGGAAAATATTTTCATTTTTAATATATGAGGTTTATCTGACATTTGTCCATGCCTCTTCATTGGCAATGCCCTCCGCTGAGAACCCTGCGTCCTCTGGGCCTGGTGTTCTTTTCCTACGTCTGATGGAGTCCAAGAGCCCATAAGTGCTCCGCATTTCCAATTAGGAGCTTTCCCATTAGAATAATTCCAGACTTAATTGTATTAGTGACCAGCTGAATAAATGTTCAGAAGTAAACCAACACTCTCTGCTCCCGGGGGTCCCCACCTCCTTGACTCTAAGCCGGGGCTCTGCGTTAGTTAACACAGGCCACCCGTTAACCCTCTCCAAGAAAAAACTCGATAAACACGCACAGTCTCCATGCAAACCGACAAGGGAGGAAAAGTAACATTCCTTAAGAAAGAAGGTCATGAATGACTCATCTGTGAACAGCAGAGGGAACTTGGTCTCCATTCTTATTAGAGAAGCGGGGTGCCAAAACACAGTCAATAATGAAGCACTTCGCTAACCAAAGAACTCACAACAAACTGCAGGGGGTTTGACACAGAGATGGCTTCTCAAAAGACAACGCTCCACGCAAAATTGCCCCTGAGCATCACCTATGTGGCCCACACGCAGCCCCTGGTCCTTCAGCGCTCCCTCTCTGTGCAGAGCCCAGTACTCCCAGCTCCCCAGCAGCACTGGACCAGATTGCCGTTTGCCTGGTTGAGTGCAAGAAGAAATGGGTCTGGAGTATATTTTAGGAAATGTTGCAAAAAGAAAAACAGTGCTAATTATTTCTCAGCAAACATTTATAGTGGACTGCATATGCATTAATTAAATGCACGTGACACAATGCAAATGTCAATGATTGTGCTAACGCCAACAGAATTAATTCATCATTTAAAAGCAAAACAAAAGCAGCCATCAAAAACCAAAACCAGCCGGGCCTGGTGGCGCACGCCAGTCATCCCCGCGCTTGGGAGGCGGAGACAGGAGGATCGCGCAGGTTCCAAGCCAGCCGCGCTAGTGTTAGAGACTCTGTTTCAAAAAATATAAAATAGGTCTGGGAGTGTAGCCCGGAGGTAGAAGGGCTTCCAGGAACCCCAGTACCACCAAAAAAAAAAAAACCAAAACCAACTCCAGACCACGGTTGGGGGGATACGGATACAGATAAAACTTCCTTCTCCAAATGGATGTGAATGACAACTCCCGCACGAACGCGTCTGTCGCTGTTTTACAACCACGCCAAGCATTAAGTGGCCTCCAAACCTCAGAATACTGACTGAAGCCGATCACACTAAATAGCAAGTGGCACCCAAACTGTAGAACGCTGACTGAAGTCACTGGTGTGACGGAACAACACAGCGATGCTTCCTTTATGGATACCAACGCTCAGTAACCTGGAATTCTACTTTTTGCTGCTGCTGCTGCTGCTGCTGTTGGTATTGTTGTTGTTGCTGATGTTGTTAATGGTGTTGAATGAAGGAGCCCAAGGGGCCATGAGCAGCCACACCCCAGGCCCCGCAGCAAATGTGCTTTGAAGACAAGGGACAATTGGACAAGGGAAACTCGAGAATCCCCAGGGAAAAGTGGGCATTTTATTAAGGTCCAAAATCCCTTTAATTTAGAGACTTGTAGGACACAAAAGTTACGTAGGTGGGGAAATATGACAGAGAAATTGATCAAAATACAGCCAAACTTTAAATTGCTGTGCCATTAAGCAAAGATTGACCATCAAAAGAACAAATCTCTTCACTGGACCGAGACAGGGCAGTGGACACAGGCTGCCAACAGAAGACATCCTCTGGTCAAGAAGTTTGCTAGAGTGCAGAGGTTGTACGGCCATGGGAGGGCAGGAAGGACCGTGGTACCAATGAAAGGCAAGCCAGCCAGACGCCGCGCTGCCCCGGCTAGATGGCGCACTGCCCCTTACTGTCGCAAGGGGCCGCAGGACAGAGGGGACCTTTCCCTTTTCAACCACAAATCTGCACCGCTCAAGACTGCAGGGGTGTGTGGCGAGACCCGGGCCAGCTCTGTAGGAATTCTGAAGAAAGTAAAACTCACCCACAGCTGTGACCAGAAAAGAATCAACCCGTCAGGCAGCCAAGGGCCCCGGATGATGAAGGTGGATTCCAGAACTGAGAGCAAGCCGGGTAATAAACACAGCTCAGTACCGCCTCTGAGCTCCGTCTTGAGGGCTAACTGAGATGTCCAAGGAAAATCGCTATCAGGCACTTACAAGAGGTCAGACACCTGAGACAGGAAATATTCCACCACTTGGGGCAGTTAATCTGACCGACTGCGGAGCTCTGCAGTCAGCACAGATCTGAAACCCAAGGGTGGGCAGGCAGCCAAGAAGGAAAGAAAAATGCGGCAGATCCAGAGACCCCTGTCTGGAAGAGAAACCCCAGAATGCCCAGGATTACCTGGAACTCACAATTTTTTTTTCTTTAAGTCGAGGAGGAAAGTAAGGTTTGAAGCTCTATTGGGGCAGGAGGAGATTATCTCCACTGAGATCAGTCACTGCCTTGCTTGGTCTCCGACTCGAGAAGGCTCCTTCAGCTCCAGGAGGGGCACGTATGTGGGTGGAACAATAGAACACACACACACACACACACGTGCACACACACACGTGCGCGCGCGCACACACACACACACACACACACACACACACACACACACACACGCGCGCAGCCAGGGGGATTCTCAAGGGCTCTACTTTACTTTACAACCTTGGGAGACTCCCCAGGGCTCAAAGAAACACATGCAGACTATTTTTTATTCTTTATTTTGAAACAGGGTCTCACTGAGTTGCAAAGGGCCTCCCTAAGTAGCTGAGGCTGTCTGCAGACCCCAATCCTCCTGTCTCAGCCTCCCCAGTGCTGGGATTAGAAGCGTGCGCCCCCGCGCCCGGCTCAGTACAAATGGTTTTAAAACTACGGAGACTTATCTTACAAAGGCATTATTTTGTCCTTGACAAAACTAACCTGGAAAACAAAACCAATCGCTGAATATATTCCCAATTCCCCATTTCTTCCCCCAGACTTGGACGTTTACGATGATGACAGCGCCCCGGCTGGGGGCTGGCCTCTCGGGGCTTCGGCTCACTAGCCCTTGCGAGCAACTCGCGTGTAACGCGGGAAGTAAAACTGCGATTTACATGATTAGATACATAAGCACTTCTCTTACTCTACTAATACATTTTTGCTGGCAACATTTTCTAGGGATAAACATCTAATTATTACGAGCCTGTAATCAGAACGCTGTCATACACACACTCCACTAAGGAATTATTCCTTGCAGGTCAGCGGGGCTCACAATAGGAGGAAATCCGTGAGAGCCCTACTGAGACTCATTAATAACCTCATTGCGAGGCTGAAACTCAGTCTTTGGTCTCGTGCTGATTTTACCCCAGGGACAACAGTGCACCCCTTCTTCCCTCCTGCCACAGCTCTTACAGAAGCTACACTTAAAAAGCAAAATAAAAGGAGGAGATCGGCACCCCAAATTGCTTCTCAATCCCCGGTTCTGCCTCTCCGGGTAGAACAAGACTTCTCAACTACCAAAGCAACATCAGCGGGGACGCGCGGTCCCGCACGGTCATCAGGAGACGCTGCGAAACGCCGCGAGGGGCGCGGGGCTGGATGCGAGGTGCCCTGCACGCACGTGGCCGGCGGGGAGGCCACCTGTGCTTGGGGTTTCCTGTGTTTGCAGGGAGCAGTTCAGAGGCCTCGGCTGTGGCTGCTCGGTGCAGGCCCAGCATGGGAATGCAGCTCGGCCGCCGTCCCCGCCCGTGCGCACCCACAGGTGGAGGGAGGCTCGCGTGGGCATAAATCAAGGCGTCGGGCGCACCTCGGGCCTGCGCCGGCGCTCCCTGGTGAAGGCCGCAGCCCAGCCAGCAGCTGTGCTATTTCACTTGCCCTGGTGACCCCGACTCCCGCGGCTCGCCAGGGGGGCTGCTATTTCCTGTCTGCCCCTCGGTTACTTCCCCTTCTTTTTTTATTGGCTTCTGGTGGTTTCTACATTTGAGGAACCAGGGCAGAATAAAGACGTCCACCAGGCTTCGGTGCTTTTATATATACAGCCAACGCTTGCTTCAAAGGAAAATTCATTTAACAAAATCTTGTAAAAGCAAGTCCAGGGGGTGCTTCCGGGGAAAGCGCAAGGCTGAAAGAGCGGGTCTCTAAACACCGCAGCCTTTCCTAAAAGACATTTATCTTCAATCATTTGTTCCCAAATGGAGGCGAGGATTCTGGGAGAGAAGAGTAGAAATAAATTTACAACTTCTACCCTACAGTGCTTAGCACTGCATTTGATTTACACAACGTAAAAATGTATAAAACGTCACCCTGACTACAATTCACAGTTCCATGGAGGAAAGAAGCCAAACGCTGAGCGGACTGAGCCGAGGAGGGAGCCCGGGCCCGCTGGGCGGCCCAGGACTGAACCTGTGGTCTACCACGTGGAGATGCTCTTGTACCTTTTAGACAAGCAAATCTGGGCATGAGCCAGCGTCCGCCAGTCACCCCAGCCGCTCCCCTGAACTCGGGAGGCTGCGACAGGAGGATCGCAAGCTCCAGACCAGCCTGGACAACTTAGCAAGATTCTGTCTAAAAATAAAAGTAAATTAAAGCTGGGCATGGTGGTGCATGCTCGTGACCTCAGCATTTGGGAGGCTAAGACGGGAAGATCGCAGTTCTCGAACAGCCTGAGCTACTTAGTGAGGCCCTTTGCAGCTCAGTGAGACCCTATTTCAAAATAAAGAATAAAAAATAGGGCTGGGTGTAGCTTAGAGGTAGAATGCCCCTGGGTTCCATCCCCAGGACCACTAAATAAACTAATTAATTAATAAATAAACAATAAATAAATGTAAGTTAAATAAACCGGGTGTAGTGGCACAGGCCTGTAATCCCAGTCCTTGGGAGGATGAGATAGGAGGATCAGAGGCTCAAGGACAACCTCAGCCAGTAGTGAGAATCTCAGCAACCTAGTGAGACTCATTTTCAAAATAAAAATAAAATAGGGCTGGAAGCCGGGCACACACTTCTAATCCAGGAGACTTGTAATTCGAGAGGCAGAGACCAGAGGATTACGGTTCACCTAGTTGGTGAGGTCCTTTGCAACTCAGTGAGACCCTGTTTCAAAAAGAAAAAGACAAGCCGGGCATGGTGGCGCACGCTTGTAATCCCAGCATTCAGGAGGCTGAGACCGGAAGATCGCGGTTCGCAGACAGCCTCAGCTACTTAGTGAGGCCCTCTGCAACTCAGTGAGACCGGGTTTCAAGATAAAGAATAAAAAATAGGGCGGGGGCTGTAGCTCACAGGTCGAATGCCCCTGGGTTCCATCCCCAGAACTGCAAAAAATAAAGACAAAAAGATAGGGCTGGGGTAGCTCGGAGGTGCACTGCCCCTGGGTTCCATCCCCAGTACTGCAAAAAAGGTAAACAAAACAAAATAGGGCTAAAATATAGGTTGGAGGTAAAATGCGTCTTGGTTCAACCCCCCAAAGTCACACAAACACACAAACAAACAAACACACACACACACACACACACACACACACACACAGAGGTAAACTAAATAAAAGGACCATGGGTGCAGCTCAGCAGCAGAACATTTCCAGTTCAAGCCCCAGCGGGTGAGGACAGTGAGTGGTCCGGTCTATGTAGTGACTGGAATTTTTCTCTCCGAGTCTCAAATGCTGTGAAAAGTAGTACCAACATCTGGCACCTCCTGAGAAATTGCAACACGGCTGGTAGCTATAATTTTTAGATTTTTTTTTTTTTTTTTTTTTTTTTTTTTTTGGTGGTACTGGGGTTCCTGGAAGCCCTTCTACCTCCGGGCTACACTCCCAGACCTATTTTTACATTTTCATTTTGGAAACAGGGTCTCCTAAACCAGCGCGCGCGGCTGGCTTCGAACCTGCGCAATCCTCCTGTCTCTGCCTCCCAAGCGCGGGGATGACAAGCGTGCGCCACCACGCCCGGCAGATATTTTTAACTTAAGAGAACAGGGGAGGAAATGTACTTTGGCCCAACTATTACCGTATGTACTTTGTTTCCCTTCAGATGTCACTGTAACTGGCTGCTGGACGGCAAATATCATCACAGCAAAATAAAGCTACCAAGAAACTGCGGGCGGCCGAGGGCGGCGCGAAGCCAGAACACATTCCTCAAGCAGCAGGAATCAGGGCGCTGGCGCTCAAGATCCCTCAGCTCCCCAGAGCAGAGGGAGAAGCCAGCCTCCCGCCCGCTGCACCTGGACGGCCGGCATCCTCAGAGGGAGCCGGATTGCTCGGCCGCCCTTGGGACCCGCAGATAAACTTGCCAGAGGACTAGCCATCTTTCCTTAGGTTCAAAGAGCTGAAATCAAGCCGGGCGCGGTGGCGCACGCTTGTCATCCCAGCATTCTGGAGGCTGAGACCAGAGTGTCACGGTTCACGGAAAGCCTCAGCTACTTAGTGAGGCCCTTCGCAACTTAGAGACCCAGTTTCAAATTAAAGAATCAAAAATAGGGCTGGGGTGTAGCTCGGAGGTAGAATGCCCCTGGGTTCCATCCCCAAACCCGCAAAAAAAAAAAAAAAAAATGTTGAAATCAGCCGAGCATGGTGGAGCACGCTTGTAATCCCAGTGCTTGGGAGGCTGAGACAGGAGGATCACACAGGTTCGAAGCCAGCCTCAGCTACTGAGTGAAGCTCCCAGAAATTTAGTGAGACCTGTTTTGAAATAAAGTATAAAATAGGTCTGCGAGTATAGCCCAGAGTTGTAGACAGCCCATGGGTTGTATGAGAAGAGAGAGAGAGAGAAGAGGAGGTGTAGTGGCTTATACCTGTACTTGGGAGGCTGATCTATGAGGATATCAGGTTTGAGGCTAACACGTGGTATCTTAGCAAGAGGAGGTTCCAAAATAAAAATGCCCCACGTTCAATCTCCAGTATGGAGGGTGGGATATGTGGGGAGGCACTCTTACCCCTGTGAACCAGTAAAAAACATTGATATGAGGGTTTTGTGGTCTTTCAATTCACCCATTGAAAATCAAATACTAGTAAGAGTGGGGCTGAGCACAGATGAGCTTTCTCCTATTTCCAAATGTGCTTTTTACAGGATTCTCTCGCACATCCTTCCCTCTCCTCTTTACTGCTTCTCATCTTAGGAATTCTAGGACAGTTACGTGTCATAGTTAAATACGAACTGTCCCCTGAAGAGCCTAATGCTTGGAGCTGAGTGAACTGAGCCGCGAGGCTGTCACCTCAGGAGTGGGTGAGCGCACTGTGAAGCAATTACCTGGGTGAGGGAGCCCGCGGGCGGGGCTGGAGGTGGCCCTGGGTGCGGCCTGGGAGAGGACTAAATGGCTCCTCCTCCCCTGGACACACACACGCACACACACACACACACACACACACACACACGCACACACAGGAACGCACGTACATGCACGCTTGCACGCGCGCTCTCACTCACTCCTGGAGAGGACTTAAATGGCTCCTCTCCTCCTCCCCTGTACACACACATGCACGTTTGCTTGCTCGCTTGCTCACGCTCGTCCTCTCTCTCTCTCTCTCTCTCTCTCTCTCTCTCTCTCTCACTCACTCACTCCTGGCCCCCATGATGTGAGGCACAGCCCTTCTCTCCTCTCCACTCTCTGCCACCATGTCCCCAGATCCGCGGTCCCCAGCCTCACATGGACTGACCCCAAAACCTTAAGAAAATACGCCTTCTGTCCCCTAAGTTAGGTGGTCAGAGTGCTGGCAGGAGGAGTAAGCTAAGCTTTCCCGGCCGTCGGGTGGGAGCACGCCTGCTGTTCAGCACGAGCTCTCCCTTCCTCGATGTCTTCCCAAAGCACGTTTTCCAGCACTCGCTCCCGTTCTGCCTCTCAATGTGGACCAGAAATCCAGTGACCTGCCGTGTCCCTCTGCGCCGCACGACTTGCTGGAGGTGGTTACGGACCCTGGAATCTGCGCACACTGACTTAGGGGGACAAATTTTAACCTGATTGCCCACTCCGGGTGCTGCAGGAGAATTCTACACGTCGACCACTAGACAGGCCCTCGGAGTGCTCATGGGGGAAATCGTTACTAGTGCTGCTTCTAGGAATGCCATCGATCCTCCAGTCCACACAGCAGAGCTGCCCGGGACGTTAGATTACATCTTTATATAAGCACACAGATGAAAATGCAGTTTTTCACATCTCAAACAACCTCAATCTCGAAAAACCTGCACGTTTTACACAGATATGTTTTTGCAACCCCAGAAATATAAACCCAAGGTTTTCTCCTTCTTTCCCTAATATTACACTTTGAAATTCATACTCTTGAAGGACAATCTTTAAGAAAAGAAGAACATTTTATTCAGCATATACGTTTTAATAACCCCCCAAAAAGCATCTCTCCTGCATTTCTGCCACTCTGAACATCCTCATCCTCTTTGCCCGCACTTGTGGAATGCTGCTGGTCAAGAGATGACTTCAGTAGACAGAAAGAGGTAGAGAAATGAAATCCAACATGAAACACAGCCAAATGTGGTGGCGCACGCTTGTAAGCCCAATACATGGGAGGCTGAGACAGGAGGATCACAGGTTCCCTGTCAGCCTCGGCTCCTTAGTGAGGCCCTCTGCAACTTTGTGAGACCTTGTTTCAAAATAAAAAATAAAAAATAGGGCTGGGGATGTAGCTCAGAGGTAGTGTTCCATCTCCAGTACCAAAAAAAAGGAAGGAGGGGAGGGAGGAAGGAAGGAGATACACAAGTTTGAAACTGAAGAAAAGATAGTTTATAGCCGTCAAGCACTCAAACTGGCAAAACAGTTGTAGCAAATGCCGCCCCACACACCCAAGTGCAAACCAGAGGGGCACCAACACACATTTACAAACACAAACCAGGCCAGGTGGGCAGCCACACAGACGCAGACCAGACACTGCCACACACGCCGACCTGAGCCACGCTCCGGGCCAGGCCCTTCCCATGAGCCTCAGCCCTCTCACCCAAGAGGAGACCTTCCAGATCACTGGTGACAGGTGAGACTGCGCGGGTACCAAACCCCACACTCTGTGCTTTCCCGGCCTGCTCAGCAGCAGAGCCACAGGCTCCAGCTCTGCCTCAAGTTCTGCAAACAGAGCCTCCTCCTCCTCACTGCTCCTGTTCTCCGACACATTGTTACACAGGTAGGGAGTTATAAGTACTTTGGTCACACAGTCACCCTGACAGCTAAGATGGCTACTAAGCAGCCAGGGGTAGATGGCGTACACCACGTGTGTTGCTGCACTGGGCAGAGACAACTCTCTTTCCCTAACGGGACACGGCAGAGTGGCATGAGATCCTGCCAAGCTCCTCAGAATACTGTGCAATCTAAACCTTGTGAACCTAAACCTTGTGAACTGTGCCAGTTGTGACCGCGCACACCGGCCTGGAATCCCAGGACTTGGGAGGCTGAGACAGGAGGATGGCAGGTTCAGAGCCAGCCTCAGCAACGCAGTGAGGCTGTCGGTAGCTTAGTGAGATTCTGTTTCCAAATAAAAAATAAAATAGGGCTGGGCTGCTGGACATGATGGCGCACACTTGTAATCTCAGCATTCGGGAGGCTGAGACAGGAGGATTACAGTTTGTGGCCAGCCTCAGCTGAGGCCCTGTGCAATTAAGTGAGACCTTGTTTCAAAATAAAGAATAAAAAATAGAACCAGGGGTATAGCTCAGAGGCAGGTTGCCCCAGGGTTCAATCTCCAGTACCCCAAATAAAATAAAATAAAATAAAATAAAATAAAATAAAATAAAATAAAATAAAGAGGGCTGGGCTACATGTAGCTCAGAGGTAGACTGGGCTCAATCCTTAGTATCACAAAAAAGAAAAGAAAAATTGTGGCGGGCTACAGCTCAGAGGGAGAATATATATGTAGCATTTGGGAGGCCCTGGGTTCAATGCTCAGCCCCACCTCCAAATACGTGTCTACAAACATCCGAAAGTACAAAAAGAAAAATGAAGAAAAAATAGTTCTCTTAAATTGTAGATTATTCTGAGTGATGAGATTCTGTGTGAGCCTCTTTAGAATCACCTCTACTTCCAAGTTTCCTGCACAGTGTTTCATTTATCACAATTAAAATGTCACCGGCACCGAGTGGGGACCGTAGACTTCTCATCTGAAACACCGTGCAGCTCGGGCTGGCCCAGAGCTTGTCATCTTCCTGCTTAATTATTGACAAGTCTGGAAATTGCCTCACTTATTAAAGACCGATGTGCTTCCACAGGGAACGGCAAGGCCTCGGCGGCTGCGATCCAGTGGGTGCAGCCTTGACACTATAATGGAAAGTATTCTCATTCAGAGGACAGAACCCAGTAGGCAAATTGTAGAGTGTATCTGTCTAAATAAAGCATGCGTGCACGCTGTATCCATCCCTCCGTCAGCACTGATTTACCAAGCGCCGAGATCCCAGGGAGGCGTGCAGGGGCGAGTGGGGAGAGGCTGAAGGAAGCTCCGGCAGCCAAGCACCCTCCAGAGGGGACAGCGCGGGGCCTTGTTAGCTCCAGGCCAGCAAGGCCCGCGGATCCTGATCTAAGTGTCCACCCCGGTCCAGGCACTTCCTCAGCCAGGCCTGCAGATAAGGGCTACGGGCAGCCAAAAACAGGGAAGAGAGAGTGTGCGTGCTCCAAACTGAGGCCAGAGACGGGCGCAGTGACCACGCCTGGAAACCCCAGCATGTGGGAGACTGAGACAGGAGGATAGCAGGTTCAAGACCAGCATGGTACCTCACCGAGATCCTGTTTTAAAATACAAAGTAATCGAGGGCTGGGAGTATAGTTTCCAAGATAGACTGCCCCTGGGTTCGAATCCCAGCTTCACAACAAAAAAAATATATATATAAGTTTTTTTTGGAGGCTGAGACAGGAGTTCAGATAGGAGCCCAGCCTCAGCAACTTGGTGAGACCCTATGAAAAAAATGGTCTGGGTAGGTGTGGTGACACATGCCTGTAATCTAGTATTTGAGAGGCAGAGATAGGAGGATCCAGGTTCAAGGACAGCCTCAGCAAATAGTGAGACTCCCATCAACCTAGTGAGGCCTTGCTTCCAAATAAGAAATAAAATCAGACTGGGAGTGCAGCTCAAAGGTAGAATGCCTCTGGGTCCAATCCCCAGTAACACACACACACACACACACACACACACACACGCACACACTAAAGAACAGCCGGGCATGGTGGTGCATGCTTGTAATCCCAGTACTTGGGAGGCAGAGACAGGAGGATTGCGCAGGTTCAAAGCCAGCCTCAACTGCTGAGTGAGGCTCTCAGCAACTTAGTGAGAACCCTGTTTACAAATAAAATATAAAATAGGTCTGGGAGTATATCCCAGAGGTAGAAGGTCCCTGGGTTCCAGCCTCAGCACTGCAATAAATAAATAAATAAATAAATAAATAAATAAATCGGCTGGGAATGTAGCTTGGAGGTAGAATGCCCCTGGGTACAGCCGTTAGTACAAAAAAAATAATAATAATAATACAGACACCCAAGTGCCCTGGGAACTGCATGCTGGAAACACCACACCCAGGTAGTGCAGTGTAGACCCAGCCCACCCTCGGTCAGCCCACCAACCCCAGCATGTGGACAGTGCACTTGAAAACCCTCCAGGCCAGGCTGCCCGGCAGCAGAGCCCCCGTCACCCTAAATACAGAAGAAAAACCGAGCTGGGTCCACCCAAACTGCTACCCACGACGCCGAGATCTAGCTAAATGTGCTCACTTACGGCCCTCACTTGGGGTTTCTAGGCAGCAGTACACAAATGTACATTAATTTTAAGCAACACTTACTAATCAACTGATACTCAAGTGCTATTTCCAACTGCTGAATAGAAAAAAATTCTTACGCGGACATTCCTTCAGATACACTGTGCACTTACAGTGATTTCCATCAGGCCTATAAAATTCCATATTAGCATGTTCTTATAGTTGGGGTAGATCTGAAGACAATCTTTGTAAATATTATTATAAAGAACTGCGCTTTGCAGTTTGAAAGAACCCTTGAGGAAGTGTGCTCTGCTGTAATAGCCTCTGGCAGGCATGCTACAAGTGCTGTGAGCTCAGTGCTGGGCTCTGCGCTTGCTAAGTACACACAGCACCGCGGGGGACCCGGGGCAGGGGCTGAGGGGAGGAGCCTCAGGCACCCCTAAAAAGAGGTCAGCAGAGGCCGCTTATCATGACTCTGGGTCATGGTCCTCTCTCCCCTTTCATATTAAATAAATATATAAATGATAGGGGAGAGAAGACCAATAACCCTGGGTTAAACCCAGAGACACTCTATCTCTGAGTATACCCCCTGCTCAAAAAAAAAAAAAAAAAAAATATATATATATATATATATATATACACAGGGTCTCACTGAGTTGCAGAGGGCCTCACTGAGTAGCTGAGGCTGTCCGAGAACTGCGATCCTCCTGTCTCAGCCTCCCGAATGCTGGGATGACAAGCATGTGCCACCATGGCTGTCTCTGAACTTTATTTTTTATCTTCAACCCTCCTGTCTCAGCCTCCCAAGTACTGGGATGACAAGCGTGTGACGCCACGCCCAGCTCTAACTTATCTTAACTGACGCGCCCTCCCAGATTGGAGTCTGGAGATCTCCAATCTCCATTGCTCTCTTTTTACTGCCCACCTTCGTTAACCCACTGGTCAGGAGTCACTAAGCTCAGACTAGACGTCACTAGGAGTGGGCAGCGTCTTAGCCGAGCACGCTGCTCCCGACTGCTTCCCCAGATAAAACTCAACCAGAGCAAGACGAGGGGCCGCAGCCTCAAAAGCCCCAGCTCTTGAAAGGGCCGCATCCTCTAAGCCCAAGCTTCCTCGCTGGAAGCTCAGGTCCACATCCTGGCGGCCACTCCAGCAGACAAGTGAGCACACAGGCGCGCCACACCCCGTCCTGGTTAGGATGACAGTGTAACACCGGCTCCTGACACCACCGCCCGCAACTCCTCCTGCCTGGCTGGAACTCCTCAAGCAGTTGGGGCTGAGAAGATGTGACAGGTACTGCTGTCCCGCACACTCCGACAGCTCCCCAAGCTGGGCCAAGAGCACCCTGCAGGGGTGAGCCAGACCTTCACCATCAGCCCCGACCCAGGAAGCGCTAGGTCACCAAGAGCAGTCACTGGGCTCGTAATGCCGATCCCTCCATCCAGGCAGAAAGCAGCTTCCCTTCTCATGGGTGAAAAGAACCACCAGGAACACAGCCCCACCCATGGAAAGATCCATCTAAGGCCGGGCGTGGTGGCGCACGCTTGCAATCCCCGTGCTTGGGAGGCGGAGACAGGAGGATTGCACAGGTTCGAAACCAGCCTCAGCTACTTAGTGAGGCTCTCAGCAATTTAGTGAGACCCTGTTTCAAAAAAAAAAAAAGGTGTAGAAAGCCTCTGGACTCCACCCCTAGTACCACCAAAAATAAATAAATTAAAATTAAAATTAAAGAATAAGGCTTGGCGTGCAGGAACATGCCTGTAATCCTAGCACTTGGGAGGCTGAGACAGGAGGATCAAGGCCAGCAAAGACCTTCAGCAACTTAGTGAGGCTCTTTACAAATAAAATAAAATAGTTGGGCATGGTGGTACATGCTTGTAATCCCAGCATTCGGGAGGCTGAGACAGGGGGATCGCGGTTCAACTCAGTTGAGACCCTATTTCAAAATAAAGAAAAGAAATAGGGCTGAGGGTGTAGCTCAGCGATAGAATGTCCCTGGTCCCATCCCCAATACCTCCAAAAAAATGAAATAAAGAATAAAAGAACAGGGCTGGGGGTGTAGCTTGGAGGTAGAATGCCCCCAGTTCCATCCCAGGACTACAAAAAATAAATAAAAAGACCCATCTAGAGTCCCCGTTACTCTCCGCAGTCTTGTGTTGTGGTGCTCGCGCGTTCCAGGGGGTTTGTGGGCGCACCGTGCCTCGCTCCCATTAGCAGAGCACACTTGTGGGAGGGACGAGACGGGAGTGAGTCTCATCTCCAGTGCTGTGCGCTCTGTCCCCAGCCTGTAGGAAACCGAAGCAGGCATTTCCAAGATGCTCCTGTGAAACAATGTTTACAAATACCAGGAGGGATGGGAGTCGAAATAGAAACAGCGCAACAGTTAGGCTAATTGCTTTAATCACCACCTAACCACTTCCCAAGCACATGGGGAAGGAGGAAGGAGGCGTTGTTTGAATTAACAAGATGTTTAAGGTCCTCCAGACAGAGGAAGACAACTCTCCACGCTGAGGTATGGACACTGAGGTATGGACAGAGGACGGCGGGGAGGAGCGTCTCAAAGACCAGGACGGTGTGCAGGATGGTGTGGTGCCGGCTGCGCAGGCCCGACCCGCAGGGCTGCGTGCCTGCCAAGGACCCCGGCGAGCCCGCACAACGCCGCTCCCGGAATAGTGCCCGGTCCAGGAGGGTAACTAGGTCAAGTCTTGGGAGAAGTCTTCGGCGACTGGCAACGGTGCCTTCAGCTCAACTAAGGTATTATGGGTTGGGTTTGCTGTCCCTCCCAACCAAGGACCAGGCCGAGGGTGTTCTGCGCCCCCGCGCTGCTGCCCCACCAGCCCCAGATCACCAGCTTAAGATCCCAAGAAGGGTAAAGAATGGTTATGGCACATGAATTATCAGGCCTATATAATGAAGGATTACAGAAGCCATAAAAATGTCAACTTGCCTGTGTATGTGTGTGTGTGTTACTAGGGATTAAACCCAGGGGTTTTCTACCTCCAAAATACACCCCCAAAGTCAAGCATGGTGGCGCATTCGTGTAATTGGGAGGCTGAGATAGGAGGATCACACAGGTTCAAAGACAGCCTCAGCTACTTAGTGAGGCCCTTGGCAACTCACTGAGACCCTGTTTCAAAATAAAGAATAAAAGATAGGGATAGGCGTGCAGTCTGGAAGCAGAATGCCCCTGGATTCCATCCCCAGTACCGTAAAAAAGAAAAATAGAATCACTGAAAGGCCAGGGCTCCGCTAGCATTCCAGGTCTTTTTGGAAAAAGCCTATCTTCACAAGGCTGCAGACACTCGCTTTATGCCCTCCACGGAACAGACAGAGGTGAAGCGCCGCCACCCTCCCGACACCGCTGTCTAAGTTGTCGCCAAGCCCAATGGCACACTCTCACAGCCTCCTGACTGGTCCAAAGAGATTTTCCCAGAGCTCCTGAAAAGTGGTGAAGGACCCAAACCAATATTCAGCTTCCATGGGGCTGATGATCAGTGACCTCCCAGGTGATGGTGCACCCCATCCAATACCCCGCACGTTCTGCCTCCTTCTGCAGGTGCTGGCAGCTGTAAGGATGGAGCCTCAGTCCAGAGTGAACCCACAGGCAGGAAGCTGGTCAACCATCTCCCACCAGTGACTGCACACTGCTTCAAAGCCACCATAAATTACACATCGCAGCTGGGCATGCTCGTAATCCCAGGTCTTGGGGGACTGAGACAGGAGGATCGGAGATTGAACGCCAACTTTAGCAACACAGTAAGGCTCTCAAGAACTTAGCGTGACCCTGTTTCCAAATAAGAAATAAAATAGGTCCGGGGGTGTATCCTGGAGGCAGAAGGCCCATGGGTGCCATCCCCAATACCACATCTCAAATGCCTTTGTGATAGAACAGATGTGTTCCCTGGGAAAGAGTTTATGTTTTCATTTTGGATTTAGAAAAACCAAAACACAAATGTGAAAAAACATACTCAAAAAAGGAGAACAAAATACCTATTTTTTGTCAACCACCCGCACAGCACGGCACGTGCGTATGTGTGCGCACACGCGTGTGTGAACATGCACCATTTAGTTATAATTCAAAATGGTCTTGCTAGGACATCATTTCTGAGCATGATATTCCTTAAAGACACTTAATCATGAAGCAACAGAAAGTCTGAAGGACACTCCAGGCAAAACTCGCCCTCTCAACACGACACACATTTGAGGGGCGTCCGGTCATTTCAAATAAGGGAAGGAGGGGCCTCCGACTGGACGCCCTGCCTGCCCCTCGAAGGCCGGTGCCTGTCTGCCTCGTCTGCCTCCCGATCCCAGAAGCACCTACCCAACTGCTGGCACCTACCCAACAACTTCGCCTCAGAGGCGAAAACTTTCAGGAATGGAGGCTCACAGGCCTCAGAGATGCGCCGGCCTCAAGCTCGCCCAGAGCCTAGGCCAGCACCGGACGGGCTCTTCTACCACATTCGACATTCCAAGCCTCCTCCTCTCCCACTCTGCGTTCAGCAGAGGCCGCCAGGGAGCTGGGCAGGAAGGCATCTCTGGCTGCAGGGGACAGGTGGACGACGAGGCGGAAGGAGGTACAAGGGCTTGGTGGAAGAGAAACAGGACACACCAGGAGGGCAAGAAACGCACCCACACACTGAGCAGAAAACTCCTAAAAACAGCCAGTTTCCACTGAGGGCAGCTAAACATCTCTGACACACAGACACGTGTTGTTTTACAGGATTCTCAGAACTATAAAATACCTAAAAATGGACTTGTATTCAGAGTGGCTTATGCAATCCACATTTTAACATCTTTATTGAGATAGAATCACACACCATAAAATTCACCCATTTAGCCGGGCGTAGTGGCCCACGCTTGTCATCCCAGCATTTGGGAGGCTGAGACAGGAGGATCGTGGTTCACAGCCAGCCTCAGCTACTTAGTGAGGCCCTCTGCAAATCAGTGAGAGCTTGTTTCAAACTATAGAATAAAAAAATAGGGCTGGGGTGTAGCTCAGAGGTCAAATGCCCCTGGGTTCCATCCCCAGTACTGAAGAAAAAAAAAAAAAGAGAGTAAGAGAAAGAAAATTAAACAATTGATATGATGTAGAGCTTAAAATTTTATTTGTGCCAGGAGTAGTGGTGCATGCCTGTAATTCTAGTACTTGGGAGGCTGAGAAAGGAAGATCACAGGTTCACAGCCAGCCTCAGCTACTTAGTGAGGCCCCGCGCAACTTAGTGAGAACCCTGTTTCAAAAATAAAGAATAAAAAATAGGGCTAGGGGTGTAGGCCCTGGGCAAAATGTCCCTGGGTTCCATCCCCAGTACAGCAAAAAAAATATAATGAAGCAGAAAATGTACCAGAAATAGTCGATGTATAAATGTATGCATCGATGTATAAATGTTCTACAGCCATGCCCCCAACTGAGAAGGCCTGAGCATTGTGTGGACCAAGGGGCGATTCCCACACGATGGAAAATTGCACCTCCTGGCTCAATTTTGCCTATTTTTCCAGCCCTGAAAAGAACACTGAGGGCTGGGATCAGCTGCTGAATGTGGCCATCACAGCCCACATCCAATTCGACTGGGAGGCAGACCCCGCAGGACAGATGGAGGCTCCATCTGCAGGTTAGCGGCCCACGTGGGGCCTGGATGGTTCCTCCAACAACCGGCGCTTCCCCGCACATGGTGAGCCAAGAAACCAAGAAGCGCGGCCCATGCGCCAGGCCCACTCTGCGAAGCTCAGATCCTAAACATGTCTATCTACTTCTGGCCCTGGCCCAAGGCCGCAGCCAACAACTAGAGGCGCCAGACAAGGCATAGGTGTGCGTCACGCCAGACCCCACAGGGCCCTGGCCACCTGCCTTGAATCGAACCCAGCTCAAACCCCAGGACTGTCCGCAGCAGACGGAACTCTCGGAGACGGGTGAGCAACCGCGTCTTGCAGGAGCGCTAAGCCTCACCAGCACCCAGTCCACTCACAAGTCATTTGTGCTTTAAGATTTAGGAATCTTGATGCCCCTGGAGTGTACAAGTGCTGGCCACAGTCTTCTCAGCTGTCCCTACTGGGGGATGCTAGGATGTGTTCATTCTCAATTTTGTATTTACGGGGCCTTTGTGTGGCAGACACTGGCTCTGGTCAAGAGGGCCAAGGCAGGGCTGTGGGGTCCTTCACCTGCAGGGAGCCGGAGCCCTGAAGCGCCTTCACCTGCATCACAGAAGAGCGGGACTCCAACCAGAAGCTGCTCCGGAGGCCTGGTGGAGGCTCACTGGGCACACACAGAGAGGCAGTTTGCAGTCCAGGAAAGGGAGTGTGGCGGGGAGATGAGAGAGTGCACTAAACGCCCCGTGCGTGGAGTCTCAGTGTGCAACTTGGAGGAAAGCTGGAAAGCAAGAGGGTCCCTACAAGGAGCAGGTGCTGGGCGCAGGACCCAGCCGGGGGGGGGGGGGGGGGGAGACACAGCCTCGAAGCACGTTCAGCTTCTTTTTCCTTTCTGAGAGGAAAGACACAAAATGTTCATGACTTTTGTTTGACCATTTGTGTGTGTGCAGTACCAAGAATTGGTCCCAGAGATTCCACTACTGACCTATACTCCAGACCCCCACACACACTACTGAGGATGGAACCCAGGGGCATTCTACCTCTGAGCTACATCCCAGCCCTAATTTTTATTCTTTATTTTGAAACAGGGTCTCACTGAGTTGCAGAGGGCCTCTAAGTAGCTGAGGCTGGCTGCAAACCATGATCCTCTGAGCTACATCCCAGCCCTAATTTTTATTCTTTATTTTGAAACAGGGTCTCACTGAGTTGCAGAGGGCCTCTAAGTAGCTGAGGCTGGCTGCAAACCATGATCCTCCTGTCTCAGCCTCCCAAGTGCTGGGATTACAAGTGTGCGCCACCACACCGGCTATCATGTTTCACTATTAAGTTTGTCTCTATTTTCTCACAATCTGCTACAGTATAACTATTTTCCTAAAGGCTTCACTCAACTTGTAAATGTGTAACAACAGAGTGTTGCATTGATTCATGGAAAAATTTCATGCCAACCATATAAAAAACAAGATTGTTTTTTTATAAAAATCAGGATTTGAGTGATTGATTCAGGTAATTAATAACTCCCCCCAAAAAGAAAGCACATTTTCAGCTGGGCATGGCGGCATATGTCTGCAACCTTGGGAGGCTGAGACAGGAGAATCACAGGCTCAAATCTCACGCATGGTAACTCTGTGACACTGTCTCAAACAAACAAACAAACAAACAAAAAAACAAGCTGGGCGTGGTGGCGCACGCTTGTAATCCCCGCACTTGGGAGGCAGAGACAGGAGGATCGAACAGGTTCGAAGCCAGCCATGCGCGCTGGCTTAGAAGACCCTGATTCCAAATAAAGAAATGTAAAAATAGGTCTGGGAGTGTAGCCCGGAGGTAGAAGGGCTTCCAGGAACCCCAGTACCACCAAAAAAAAAAAAAAATAGGGCTGGAGGTAGAACACCCCTGGGTTCGATCCCCAGTACTACAAAACATACGTATAATAATGCTGCTAAGCAAGTATGTCTGAGGACCCGAAGCAAAGGCCCAGATAATCTACCTGATATACAGCCGCTGTGGGCATCATTTCTGGTCTGTTGTACAACACACCGACAATCAGTTCCTGTGCACCCATCCCTCTGACCAAGGGTCACACGGGAACCTCACGGTCCTTCAATCAAGTCTGCATGGCCATCCTAAGCAAAGACAAGCTCAACAGGACCAGGGGACACCTGGGAAAGTGTTGGCAGCGGTCAGGCCATTAGGATGAATCAGTGATTCCACCAGTCTTCACTGACCAGCCCCAGTTCTACAGAACTTCACAGGCATCGTCCCGCAGGAAGCGGCCGGGCCCCTCTGGGAGCCTGCAGATACCATCGACGCCCCTCCCCATTTATTCCCCTTCCTCCCTGTCAGAACCAGGTCTTTGGCCGGGCATCATGGCGCACGCTTGTAATCCCAGCATTCGGGAGGCTGAGACAGGAGGATAGCAGGTTTGCTGGCAGCCACAACTACTTAGTGAGGCTCTCCACAACTTAGTGAGACCCTGTTTCAAAATGAAAAATAAAACAGGGCTGGGGGCATGGCTCTGAAGTAGACTGCCCCTGGGTTCAATACCCAGCACCGCAGATGACGATGACGATGATGATGGGCGTGGTGGTGCACGCTTGTAATCCCAGTACTTGGGAGGCTGACACAGGAGGATCGCAGGTTCACTGGCAACCTCAACTACTTAGTGAGGCTCTCCACAATTTAGTGAGACCCTGTTTCAAAATGAAAAATAAAACAGGTCTGAGTGTGTAGCCTGGAGATAGAATGGCCCTGGATTCAATACCCAGTACCACAAATAATAATATAATAGTAATAATAATACCACCACCACCATGTCTTCATACTTAAGGCAAATCTCTTCCAAATGGCTGAAGACGTCTTCCTGAACCTTGCTGCTTTGCACAAATACACCAGCCCTTCCTGGACCAGCAAGCCCCTGAGGTCCTGGAGACTCGCCTGGCTCCATAGCTTGCCCTCCTCCAGGAACCTGACCGCACCTGCCAGCCTGAGCCTTCTGGGCTGACACCGTCCCCCTTCCGAGAGGCCGGCCCAGCCACTTCCCAGAGTTTCCCCCAGAGCCACCGGCCGATGCTGGGGCCCCAAGGAACCAGAGCTCAGCCCACCAGGCAGGAGCTTTTGGGGGCCACCGCTTCTCACTGAGAAAGCACAAGCCAGCCATCTGCCCAGGGCCACGGATAACACTCCAGACCGCGCGACACTCAGACCATGCGACACTCACCCCGCCACGCACGGGGCCAGGGCTCCCTCCAGACCCCAGAAGCGGCCCCGGCCACCGGGAACCCAGGGGTCAGCGCAGGCTGGAGAAGAGAGGGACAAACAGGCGTGGGTACAAGCCCGCCCTGTGGGGAGGGGAGGAGGCGGGGAGGAGGCGGGGAGGAGGGCCAAGAGCGGGCCCACCCACCAGCAACCCCAGCACAAAGACCTCTCACTCAAGAACCAAAATGCAGCCTGTGAGAGTGTGAGCCTGGACACTGAGGGCACTTCTGGCACCAAGTCATGCCATTTCAATGCCCACAAAAATCAATTTGTTTAACCTGAAGAGAAAACAGCTCAAATATACAAATAAATGGGGGCTTGGGATTCTTTCCCTCCCTCCTCCTCCTCCTCCTCCTCCTCCTTCTTCTTTCTTTCTCTTTCTTTCTCTCTCTCTCTCTCTCTCTCTCTCTCTCTCTCTCTCTCTCTCTCTCTTGGCTGGGGGGAACTGAGTTGATTTCTAAACAATCCATGTGTTCTGCCCACAATTCTCCCCACCAGATGGGGGCTCATGGCACCACATGTCTCCTCCCAACCAGATCGCTACTTTACAACTAACTTCCCAGCTCCGGATTTGTCTTGTTCTATTAAACAGAACAGATAAGAGAATAAAGTTAAAACAGTGCTGCTAAGTGTGGTGGCACACACCTGTAATCCGAGTAGTTGGGAGGCTGAGACGAGAGGATTGCAGGTGTGAGGCTAGCCTTAGCCACATAGGTGAGAAGGTGTTTCAAAATTAAAAAAAAAAAAAATTAAATAGGGCTGGAGGTGCAGCTCAGAGCTGCACCTGGGTTCAATCTCTACTGCAAAATAATAATAATAATAATAATAATAATAATAATAAGTCAAAACAGTGTTAATATGTTTTTGTCTTATAATCATCTTACACAGGACGGGAGAAAGGAAAAGGTGAAGAAAATCTAACAATCTTTAGCCTTAACAATTTAAAACTTATAAATGTATGTACCCTGGTAACATTTGAGTCAACAGTCTTGGGATCTAACACCGGAAGTCTATGGATGGTAAAGACCACTTAAAATCGCCCTACTAAACGGGCTGCATTTCAAGACCATCTAGGCGCGCCTGTCATCCCAGCATTCAGGGGCGGGGACAGGAGGATGGCGGTTCGCGGACAGCCTCAGCTACTTAGTGAGGCCCTTTGCAGCTTGGTGAGACCATATTTCAAAATAAACAATAAAAATATAGGGCTGGGGGTGTAGCTTGGAGGTCGAATGTATTTCGGTTCCATCCCCAGCACTACAAATAAATAAATAAAAATAACTCTGCCCTGAATCACCTCTGACCACCCTGATACCGATGTAACCACGTTCCCACTCCATCCTCGCCCCAGCCACCTAGCCATCATCTTGCACTAACCCTAACCCACATGGCTCTTTTTTCCCAGACTCCCTCTCCTGTGCTCCCAAGATAGTGTGAAACCACTCCCAATAGACGGCCACAGCCTCTCAAGCCTGCCCACACAGCATCCCAAGGACACCCAGCTGTCTGGGTACCAGAGCATGACAATCTGCATCACTGGTCCCTTACCCAGGGACCCTGGAGTCTGTTCCAGGCTTTTCCAGTTCATTTTCCACAAAGCAGTCAGTGGGTCCCCTAAATGACCAACAGTACCTTAGACACAGTAAGTGCTTAATTTCTGTGGGCAGAACAAATTAATGATTCAATCAACCCGTTATATTTGTATCTCCCAAACGGGCAATTTAACTGACAATGTCAATTGTGTACGGGATAATGTTTGACGAGTTTTTAACATGTAAAAATAGCAGGAAATGTCCCTCCTCCTCTCTCCAGTTGGGAACCAGAGCACACTCGAGTGGGTTACCGAGTCTCTCCCCCTTCCGCCACTCAACACTGGTTTCCAGAATACACAGAACCTACTTGTCTATACAAACCTTAAAACTGCAAACGGTAAGGTGGGTCCCTGTCAACTCTGCAAGATAAACGGGTGGCCCATCTCCACTCATTTTGTTTGATTTTCAATCAGAGTTCAACCAACTGTAAGGAACATTTTACGGCTGTTAAATAAAGTCAACACCTTCCACTGGGTCCTTAAACATCCCTCAAAATTTGCCTCCAGAGCCGGGCACAGCGGCACATGCCTGTCATCCCGGTACCTGGGAGGCTGAGACAGGAGGCCGTGGGTTCCAGGACAGCCTCAGCCACGTGGTGAGCCTCAGCAACCAATCAAGACGGTTCCCCAGCAAAAATTAAAAAGAGCTGGGGATGGAGCTCAGAGGTAGCACGGCCCTGAGTTCAATCTCCAATATAAAAAAGAAAAAAGAACTCTCCATTGAATCTTTGCTATTTCCCTCATATATACTAAAACTAGGGTAAAGCCAGGCACGATGGGGCGCGCTTGTCATCCCAGCATTTCAGAGGCCGAGACAGGAGGATCGCAGTTCACGGACAGCCTCAGCTACTCAGGCCCTATGCAACTCAGGGCAACCGTTTCAAAATAAAAGAATTTAAAATTTGGGCTGGGGGTGTAGCACGGGGGTAGAATGCCCCTGGTTCCATCCCTAGTACCGCGAAAAAAAATAAATAAAAATAAAACTAGGGTAAACATTTTTTCTCCGTAATTTTAGAAAGCTGGAGGACGACGCCACCCTGAGCAACCCGCTTACACTCAGCGAGGCAGACAAAGCCGCCGGCCCTTCCCCGGGTCCCAGAGCCCCCCCGGGCCCGGGGTACTCCGCTCGGGGGACACGGGAAACCCAAAGCAAACAGACTCCCCCCGAACGTGATCGCGAAGGAAATATCCTCAGGTGCTCGGGAGAAACTTCAGCGCGGGCTGTGGTCAAACGCAGGCGCGGCGGCGAGACAGGCCACCCGCGGCCGTGCGCGGTCCCGGCCACAATGCTGCATGCTCGCGGCGGGCCGGGGGCTCCCGGACCCCCGCCGGGCCGGGGAAGGCGCCCGGCCGCGGCCCCGACTCCACGCCGCCCGCCGCGGCCGCCCCCGGCCCGGGCCGCCGGGTCCCCCGCGCTGGGCCCCGGGGGCTGCGCCGGCGGGGAGGGGGCTGGCCGGGCGGACCCCACGCTCCGCGCCCGGAAAGCTCCCCGCTGAGCCGCGCGGGGCGGGGGCTGGGGTCCCGGGCGGGGGTCCCGGGCGGGGTCCAGGGCGGGGGTCCCGGGCGGGCCTCCCGCTTTGAGGGGGCGAGGGGGCTCCCGGGCGGGGTCCCGGGCGGGGTCCCGGGCTGGGGTCCCGGGCCGGGGTCCCGCTTTGAGGGGGCGAGGGGGCTCCCGGGCTGGGGTCCAGGGCCGGGCTCCCGGGCTGGGGTTCCCAGGCTCGGCTCTGGGGCTGGGACTCGGGGTGGGATGCAAAGGCTGGAGCTCCGGGGCCGGGACCCTCGGCCGGGCTCGGGGCTGGGACCCTGGGCTGCAGCTCCCGGGCTGGGACCCTCGGCCGGGCTCGGGGCTGGGACCCTGGGCTGCAGCTCCCGGGCTGGGACCCTCGGCCGGGCTCGGGGCTGGGACCCTGGGCTGCAGCTCCCGGGCCGGGACCCTCGGCCGGGCTCGGGGCCGGGACCCTCGGCCGGGCTCGGGGCTGGGATCCCGGGCTGCAGCTCCGGGGCCGGGACCCTCGGCCGGGCTCGGGCCGGCCCTCCCGCCCGCCGCAGCCCGCGGCTCCTGGGCCCGGAGCCCGGCGGCCTGGGGCGGGGGGCGCCAGCGAGGCCCGCGCTCGCCCCGCCTCCCGCCCGGGCCGCGGAGGCCATGTTGATCCCGCCGCCGCCCGCCCGGCCTCACCTTGGCGATGGCCTTCCGGTAGCGGGTCAGCGCCTGCTGGACCAGGCTGGCCACCTTCATGTGGCCGTCCCCGCACGGCACGACCACCCGGGTCCGCCCGAAGCACACGGTCACTTTCATGCCGCCCGGGGCCCGGGGCGGGCGGGCGGGCGGGCGGGCGCGGGGAGGGCTACGGGGCGCGCCGGGCCTCCATGGCGCCGGCCTCGGCCACCTGTTCCGTGTGCGCGGCCGGCGGCGGGGCCGAGCAGGGCGCAGGGCGGAGGGCGGGGCGGCCGCTCGGCACCGCCAGGCGGCAGGCGCCGCCCCCGGGGCGGGGCGCGACCTCGCCGCCGCCGGCCTCCGCGCCCGGCCTCCGCGCCCGGCCTCCGCGCCCGGCCTCCGCCCGAGCCCAGCCCGCCCCGCCCGGGCCGCGCCCTCCGCGCCCGGGGCCTCCGCCGAGCCGCGCTCTTGGTTGAGTTCATCCCCCTTGCAGGGCGCGGGCGCCCGCCATCGCCCCGGGCAGCCGGTTCTCGCCCTTGGGCACGCGGGGCGCGGGGCGCGGTGAGGGGTCCCCGGCCCGTGGGGGAGGGTCCCCGGCCCGTGGGGGGGTCCCCGGCCCGTGGGGGAGGGTCCCCGGCCCGCCCGGAGCCCCGCCACTGTCTGCCCTGGGGTTTCCTGCGCCGTCCCCGCGGCCGCCCGCTTAGGACCGCGGATGCTAGCCGAAGGCAATTCAAACACTTTTGTTTCTTTAGAAGTCTGCAACGATAGCCGCCCTAATGCAAATCTGTTTCTTTCAACTTTATCTTAAATACTCTCCGCAGGCCCTGGGGGAGGCTGCGCGGGGTGGGGTTTGAGGGGAGCCGCGAGCTTATCTATCCCGCAAGAAGATGGTTACCTGCGAAATACAAGACGTTTACGGAGAACTTGGACCAAGAACAGTAACTGAAGTTGGTCTCAGAGTTGCACGCTGAGTAACTAAATGTGGCTTTGTAGGGTTGCATCCGTTTGTTTGTTTGTTTGTTTGTTTTTATTGAACCCAGGGGCCATTCTACCTCAGAGCTATATCCTTTTTTATTTATTCGTGTGTGTGTGTGTGTGTGTGTGTGTGTGTGTGTGTGTTGCTGGGGATGAAATCCAGGGGCTTTTCTACCTCCGGGCTACACTCCCAGACCTATTTTATATTTTATTTGGAAACAGGGTCTCACTAAGTTGCTGAGAGCCTCACTAAGCTGCTGAGGCTGGCTTCGAACCTGTGTGATCCTCCTGTCTCAGCCTCCCAAGCGTGGGGATTACAAGTGTGAGCCGCCATGCCCGGCTCTATTTATTTATTTTGAAACAGGGTCTTGCTAATTTGCTGAGGCTGACCTCGACCTGCAATCCTGCTCTCTCAGCCTCCCAAGGACTCTCCTCCTGTTTTTGTTTTATAATAGCTTTTTTTTTGGGGGGGGGGCAGGTCTCGGGATAGAACCCAGGACATTCGACCTCCAAGCTACATCCCCTGCCCTATTTTTATTCTTATTTTGAAACAGGGTCTCACTAAGTTGCAGAGGGCCTCACTAAGTAGCTGGGCTGTCGGGAATGGAGATCCTCCTGTCTCCGCCTCCCAAGTGCAGGGATGACAAGCGTGCGCCCCCACACCTGGCTCCACTGTGCCTACAGAATGACAGTTGGCGAGGCGTGGTGGGACACGCTTGGAATCCAGCACCCGGGAGGCTGAGACAGGAGGATTGCAGGTCTGTGGCCAGCCTCAGCTACTTGGTGAGGCCCTTTGCAACTCAGTGAGACCCTGTTTCAAAATAAATAGAAAATAGGGCTGGGGGTGTGGCTCAGAGACAGAATGCCTCTGGGTTCCTTCCCCAGCACCAAAAAAAAACCACAATTGTGAGCAGTCATCGCAGACCCCCCCGCGTCCCACACTCAGCCAAGTCCCCTTTGCCGGTGGTTTCTAGAACACCGGAAGGCAGTACAGCCCTTTTGAGCCAGCATAGACCTGAGTGTTTACAGCTGCTGGCCACCCGGCGCTCCCACCCCACCTCCCACCTTAAAATAAGGAAACCGGACAAAGTTTATCTGTTTCCAAAGTTCCCGCAGTTCCCAGCAGCCGGCCCGGCCCAGACATGGCAGTTTATGAAACTCATCCGAGCCCTTACCAACGCTCTGTCCTCTGTCCTAGCGAATCGGGGAATAAATGTGTGCTGTATGCCCTCCTCACTGTCCAGGGCACCCCCACATTCCTGTGATGCTGACCTCCAAAGACTCCAGGTTTCCTTCCAGAATGTTCTGGGGAAAATTCATTCTAGACCAGGGTGGCTGCAACAAGTATTTCTACTAGGTAAGTGGAGTTTGTCTCAATTCTGGCGGCTCTTGCTGAGGTCCTCTCCCTCTATTAATTCTTGATCCAAGTGGGCACGGTGACACACACCTGCCATCCCAGTGCTTGCTTGGGAGGCTGAGAATGGAGGAGTGTAGTTTCAAGGCCAGCCTCAGCAATTTAGTGAGAATCTCAGCAAACAGCAAGGCCAGGTCTCAAAATTAAAAATATAAAGGGCTAAGGATTTGGCTAGACGAGTCAGTGCTCCTGTGTTCAATCCCTAGTGCCAAAGAAAAGGGGGGGGAAATGCTTGGGTCCAGCAGGGTGTCAGGGGCTTACACCCATAGTCCTGGTATTTGGGAGGCTGAGACAGGAGGCTGCTAAGGACAGCACATGGCCATGCTGTAAGATCTGTTTCAAAATGAAAAGGTAAAATTAGCCGGGGATACAGCTCAGAGATACTGAGTTTCACCGCCTACACCACACACACAAAGCCCCACAGCCCGGGTCCACAAACATCACAGGTGATGGGCGTAGGTTTCGTGTTTGTGCACATGAGAAAGTACACTCGTTTAGAATGGACTTTCGTTATTATTTTTTATTTATTTATTTTTTGGTACTGGGGATGGGACCCAGGGGCCTTCTATCTCTGAGCTACATCCCCCTACATTTATTTTATATTTTTGGAAACAGAGTCTCACTAAGTTGCTGAGAGCCTCACTAAGCAGCTGAGGCTGGCTTCGAACCTGCGCAATTCTCCTGTCTCAGCCTCCCAAGCGCGGGGATTGCAAGCGTGCGCCACCACGCCCAGCTAGAATAGGCTTTCTGAAAAGCATTCTAATTAAAAGTCCATCTCAAGCCAGCCATGGTGGCGCACACATGTAATCCCAGTACTTGGGAAGCTGAAACAGGAGAATCCCAGGTTCACGGCCAGCCTCAGCCACTTGTAGGACCCTCTGCAACTCAGTGAGACCCTGTTTCAGAATAAAGAACAGCCGGGCATGGTGGCACATGCCTGCAATCTCAGCATTGGGGAGGCTGAGACAGGAGGATGGCGCAGGTTCAAAGCCAGCCTCTCTGGCTTAAGAGACCCTGTTTCCAAATAAAAATATAAAATAGGTCTGGGAGTATAGCCTGGGGGTAGAAGGCCCCTGGGTTCCACCCCCAGTACCACCAAAAAATAAATAAATAAATAAACAAATAAATAAATAAATAATAAAACGGAAAAAGGGCTGGGGGTACAGCTCAGAGGTAGAATGCCCCTGGGCTCAATCCCCAGTACAAGAAAGAAAGAAAGAAAGAAAGAAAGAAAGAAAGAAAGAAAGAAAGAAAGAAAGAAACTAACTGACTTGACTACAGGTCAGAATTAGATAACTAGTCCTATAAATATATTTCAAAATATTTTACAGGAAGTGGCAACTAAGTGTTTCTAGCACCACTGGGAAAGAAGGCATGCGTAAATAAGACGGGTGACAAGCCGGGCATGGTGGGCACACCTGCAATCCCAGTGCTTGGGAGGCTGAGACAGGAGGACCACAGGTTTGCGGCCAGCCTCAGCTACTTGTGAGGCCCTCAACAACTCAGTGAGACCCTGTTTCAAGATAAAAAATAAAATAAAATAGGGCTGGGGGTGTAACTCAGAGGTAGAACACCTGGGCTCAGCCAGGTATGGTGGTGCATGCCTAGAATCCCAGTGTTTGGTAGACTGAGACAGGAGGATCAAGGTTGGAGGCCAGCCTCAAACAATTTAGGAAGACCTTGTTTCAAAATAAAAAGGGCTGTAGTAGTAGTAGTGTAGCTCAGAAGGAGGATGTCCCCGGGTTAAATCTCCAGTATCACCAAAAAAAAAAAAAAAAAAAAAAATTAACAACACAGTATAAGCCGGGCGTGGTGGCGCACGCTTGGAATCCCTGCACTTGGGAGGTTGAGACAGGAGGCTCGCACAGATTCAAAGCCAGCCTCAGCTACATAGTGAGGTTATCAGCAACTTGGCAAGACCCTGTTTCCAAAAAATATATGATAGGTCTGGGAGTGTAGCCCAGAGGTAGAAGCCTCTGGATTCTATCCCCAGCACCACACACAAACAACAACAACAACAACAACAACAACAACACAGTATATGTGTATAACTTTATTTACATCATTTCCCCCTCTCTTCATTAATAAGGGTTTTACTAATGATAATATCTATTCAACCAACAATAAAAATAAAATCCTTATACTTTTTTTTTGTACCAGGCATTGAACCCAGGGGCCATCTACATCCGAGTCACACTCTCAGCTCTTTTTATTTTTGTTTAAATCTGGGTCTCACTGGGTTGCTGAGAGTCTGGCTAATACCGAGGCTGGTCTTGCCTGCGGTCCTCTTGTCTCAGCCTCCCGAATGCTGGGATTACAGGCATGCACCACCACACTTGGCTCTTATAGCTTTGTTTAAATGTACCCGGTTTATGGCCGGGCGTGGTGGGCACGCTTGTCATCCCAGCATTCGGGAGGCTGAGACCGGAGGATCGCGGTTCGCGGACATCGTCAGCTACTTAGTGAGGCCCTCTGCAACTCAGTGAGACCCGGTTCCAAAATAAAGATTTAAAAATAGGGCAGGAGGTGTAGCTCGGAGATCAAATGCCCCTGGGTTCCATCCCCAGACCCGCAAAAAATAAATAAATAGCCGGGCGTGGTGGCGCACGCTTGTAATCCCCGCACTTGGGAGGCGGAGATGGGAGGATCGGGCAGGTTCAAAGCCAGCCATGCTGGCTTAAGAGACCCTGTTTCCAAATTTTAAAAAAAGTATAAATAAATAAATCTACCTGGTTTATCTAGATGCAATCATTCCCTTCTACTAATTAATAATGAAAATTGGGCTTTGTAATTTTTATATCTATTATTTATTTATTATAGTACTAGAGCTTGAGTCCAGGACCACTCTACCTCTGAGCTACACCTCCAAGGCTATTTTATCTTTATTTCAAAGCAGGGTCTTGCTAAGGTGCTGAGAGTCTGAGTACTCGCTGGGGCTGCCCAGGAAGCAGAGGTAACTTGCAGTCCTTCTGTCTCACCCTCTCAAGTACTAGGATTTCAAACTTGCACCACCACGCCTGGCTGTAATTTTAAAATTTTTATTTTATTTAGGGTACTGGAGATTGAACCTAGGGGCACTGTACCTATGAGCTAGGTCCCAAGCACTTGTTATTTTGTATTTTGAAACAGAGTCTAAGTTGAAGAGGCTGCTCTCAAATCTTTTTTTTTTTTTTTTTTTTTTTTTTTTGGTGGTACTGGGGGTGGAACCCAGAGGCTTTCTACCTCCGGGCTACACTCCCAGACCTATTTTATATTTTATTTGGAAACAGGGTCTCAATAGTTGCTGAGAGCCTCACTAAGTAGCTGAGGCTGGCTTTGATCCTCCTGTCTCAGCCTCCCAAGCGCGGGGATTACAAGCGTGCGCCACCACGCCCGGCTGTGTCCTCAAATCTTAAATCCTCGTGTTTTGGCCTCCCAAGTGCTGGGGTCCCAGGTGTATACCTTTGCATCCACTTTATGCGCCGGAATCTTATTTTTATTTTGATTATTATCTTTTTGGTACTAGAGATGGAACCCAGGGGCATTTTACCTCCGATCTACACCCCTAGTCCTATTTTTTTATTCTTTGTTTTGAAACAGGATCTCACTGAGTTGCAGAGGGCCTCACTAAGTAGCTGAGGCTATCTATGAACCACAGTCCTCCTATCTCAGCCTCCCAAATACTGGAATGACAAGCGTGTGCCACCATATCTGGCTTGCGTTCTGTAATTTTAGATGCCAGACCCTTGGGTGTCTTGAGTATATTTCACAAAGTTTCATGAGAAATAATGAACTATTTTCACTAATGAACTTCCCAACTAACATCTAGTCATAAAGATGGGTAAGGCCAGCCACCTTCCTAACTGTGAGGTGTCAAGTTTGGCAAGCCCAGCCCAGTCCGGCGGAACATGCCCTGAATCCCAGTACTTGGGAGCCGAGACAGCAGGATGGCAGGTCTGAGGCCAGCCTCAGCAAGTAGTGAGACTCTCAACAACCTAGCAAGCCCCTATTCCAAAATAAAAATAAAAATAGGGCTGGAGGTGTAGCTCAGAAGTAGAATGCCCCTGGATTTATTCCCCAGTACCAAGCCAGGTGTGGTGGCACACACTTGTAATCCCAGTACTTGGGAGGCTGAGACAGGAGGATCGCACAGGTTCAAAGCCAGCCTTAGCTATTTAGTGAGGCTCTCAGCAATTTAGTGAGACCCTGTTTCCAAATAAATTATAAAATAGGTCTAGGAGTATAGCCTGGAGGTAGAAAAGCCCCTGGGTTCCACCCCCAGTACAATAAAAATAAACAAATAAATAAATAAATAAATAAATGATTAAAAATAGGAGCTGGGCGTAGTGGCGCACACTTGTCATCCCAGCATTTGCTAATCTGAGGCAGGAGGATCGCGGTTCGTGGACAGCCTCAGCTACTTAGTGAGGCCTCTGCAACTCAGTGAGACCCTGCTTCAAAATAAGGAAAATGTCAGGCGTGGTGGCGCACGCTTGTAATCCCCACACTTGGGAGGCTGAGACAGGAGGATCGCACAGGTTCGAAGCCAGCCTCAGCTACTTAGTGAGGCTCTCAGCAAATTAGTGAGACCCTGTTTCCAAATAAAATATTAAAAATAGGTCTGGGAGTGTAGCCCGGAGGTAGAAAAGCCCCTGGATTTCATGCCCAGCACCACACACACAAAAAGGAGAATAAAAAATAGGACTGAGGGTGTAACTCAGAGGTAGAATGCCCCTGGGTTCCAGGTTCCATTTCCAGTATCATACACACACACACACACACACACACACACACACAAAGATTAAAAACAGAATTGGGGGTCTAGGATGTAACTCAGAGGTAGAATGCCCCTGGGTTCCATCCTCCTCCTCCTCCTAATAATAATAATAATAATAATAATAATAATAATCCTCAGTACCACAAAAAGGAGGGAAAAAAACCAAGTTCCAATGAGAAGCCGAATGATCACAGTCAAGGGACATAAGTGTCTGTAATGTGTTTACCTTCTTAAATTCTGCACGTTTCTGATTTTTACACTAGGACCTTTCTCTGTCCTTGTGCTCTGTTTCACAGCCGGTGGCCTCGGTTGGTTTCTAATACCCCAGTGAGTCGGAGAACGCACTCGGGTTTATCTGGGCTCCGGGCCTGTCTGCACAAGGACAGGCGTGAGTGCACAGACTATAATTTCGGCTCACGCGTATGGTGAAATAGATACACGCCCATGTGTTCTGGGCACAGCATCATATTACCAGTACCTCGCCCTGAGAAAGTTAATAATTAAGAACAAAGAAGCCAGGCGGGGGTGGTGGCGTGCGCCTGTGATCCCCGCAGTTAGGAGGTTGAGACAGGAGGATCACAGGTTCAAGGTCAGCCTTGACCATTTAGCAAGACCCCCAGCAACTTAGCAAATCCCTGTTTCAAAAATAAGAATAAAGCGGGGAGGGGAGGAAGGAGAATCGGGGAAGGGCTAGATGAATGCTGTGTGCAGCCTCTACCATCTTGTACCCATTAAGATGTGTGACTGGCCGGGCGTGGTGGCGCACGCTTGTAACCCCCGCGCTTGGGAGGCAGAGACAGGAGGATCGCGCAGGTTCGAAGCCAGCCGCGCTGGCTTAGGAGACCCTGTTTCCAAAAATAAAATAGGTCTGGGAGTGTAGCCCGGAGATAGACGGGCTTCCAGGAACCCCAGTACCACCCAAAAAAAAATAAATAAATAAAAAAGATGTGTGACTAAAATGCACCAATAAGAAAAAAAAAGAAGAATAACACCAGCCTGGTGGTGCACACTTGTAATCTTAGTATTTGGGGAGGCAGAGACGGGAGGATGGCAGGTTTGAGAACAGCCTCGGGGACTAGTGAGACCTTCATCAACCTCGTGAGACCCTGTTTCAAAATAAAAAAAAAATAGGGCTGAAGGTATAGCTCAGAGGTAGAATGCCCCTGGGTTCAACCCCAGTACCAAATAAATTAATTATCAAAGAAGGTACACACGTCCAGAAGTTCTTAAAATTCAGTTACACTGTAGAGAGTCTAGTTACCTCTGGGGCATTCCACACACCTATTCGTGCTGACTCTTACATTTTGCGTCCAATGTAATGTTAAGAGTCTCACATACCTGGCCTCGCATACGTGAGGTTTAATAGAAGGGGATCATTCATTCAGGAGAGAATTGCTGTCCAACTATTTATTTATTTATTTGGGTACCGGGGATTGAACCCAGCAGCATCGTGCCTCCCAGCTACAGGCCTCACCATTTTTATTTTGAAACAGGGTCTCACTGAATTCCTCCCGTCTCAGCCTCCTGGGACTGGGATCCAGGCCTGCGCCGCACGCCCAGCCCCCACCTAGTCTGTGTCAGGCTTTGGACTACACCCCGGGTTTGGAAGGTCCTCCCTCACAGGCCCTCTCTCTGGTAAAGGGTTCAGAAGTGAAGAAACATCCGCTGAGAGCATGGTGAGTGTTACATGCATTAGAGGTACCCGTGGTACCCAGGAAAAGCACTTGTTCATGGGAGAGAAGAAAGCCGACTGCTGTTGGCCAAGAGAACTATGATACGAACCACATTTATAATGTCAAACCTCTGAGCCACAGATGAAATGGATGTGTGTGTGTGTGTGGCACTGGAGATTGAAGCCAGCGGTGTTCTACCTCTGAGCTACACCCCCAGCCCTATTTTATTTTGAAATAGGGTCTCACTAGGTTGATGAGTGTCTCCTGTTTGCTGAGGCTGTCTTCAAACCTGCCATCCTCCTGTCTTGGCCTCCCAAGTACTGGGATTACAGGTGTACACTGCCATGTCTGGCTAAAATTATTATTATTATTATTATTATTATTTTTTTGCGCATCTGGGGATGGAACCCAGGGGCATTCGACCTCCGAGCTACACCCCCAGCCCTATTTTTTATTCTTTGTTTTGAACCGGGTCTCACTGAGTTGCAGAGGGCCTCGCTAAGTAGCTGAGGCTGTCTGTGAACCGCGATCCTCCTGTCTCAGCCTCCCGAATGCTGGGATTACAAGCGCTGCCCGGCTTAAAATTAATTTTAATGCTTACAGTTTATCTAACTTAATACCTCCTACATATTATTAATTCAACATGTAATCAAGTTTGTAAAAAAATTTTTTTTTTTGGTTTGGTTCCGCAGATTAAACTGAGTCTTTCTGTATCCAAGTAACACCCAACTTCTTTTATTTTTTCATTATGAAATAGGGTTTCACTAGGTTGCTTATGGTCTCACTAACATGCTGAGGCTGGCCTTGAACCTGTGAGCCTCCTATCTCAGCCTCCTGGTATTACAGATGTTTCCCCCACACACGCCATGTCTGGCTTCTAGAAGCAACGGATTTTCTATGACTCATGAGCTCATGTGAGCTGTAGAGTAAGAACAATAATCGACAAAGGCACAGAGGACATTCAGAGCAGAAGAGCCGCTGGACGTGAGCCCTGCACAGGAGGCTGAGGCAGGAGGACGGCAAGTTGGAGCCAGCCTCAGCACCTCGCGAGGTCCTGTCTGGATTTTTAAATATATACTTTATTTATTTATTGTGGTGCTGGGGATTGAACACAGGGGTGTTCTACCTCTAAGCTACATCCTCAGCCCTTTTTAAGTTTTTGTTTGGAAATAGGGTCTTGCTAGGTTGCTGAGAATCTCACTACGTTTCTGAGGCTGTTCTACTGCGAACCTCCTGTCTCGGCCTCCCAAGTACTGGGATTACCAACATGCCTGGCTCTGGGCTCAAGATTTATAAAAAGAGGGAGGAAGGGATGGAGGGAGAGAACGGGCTGGGGTTGTAGCTTGGTGGTAGAGCGCAGCTGGGTTCAATCCCTAGTACCAAAAAGAAAAAAGAAAGCAGAGGTAACCGTGGAGGACCTGTGAGGACCTGCTGGAGCTACTCAGCCCTTTGCTTTTCCTCGCGATTTTATCGTAGGGGCTAACGTGATCCAAATATACCTCGTTTGCGGCCCTAGGATTACGGCAAGTTTACTTTTATTCATGGACCATCCATGACCAAGTCCTCCCCTGACAGCCTCCGCCCATCCTGCCAGCCTCCACCCATCCTGCCAGCCTCCGCCTCTGTCGGCTCTAATCCTACCACATCCTTGCTCTCCTGCTCAGTTCCCAGAAAGTCCTGAAGGTGTCCAGCGATGCTTAGAGGCCCATCAGAATCCATTTTCTAGCCGGGCGTGGTGGCGCACGCTTGTAATCCCCGCGCTTGGGAGGCAGAGACAGGAGGATCGCGCAGGTTCGAAGCCAGCCGCGCGCGCTGTCTTAGGAGACCCTGTTTTCAAATAAAAATGTAAAAATAGGTCTGGGAGTGTAGCCCGGATTTGAAGGGCTTCCAGGAACCCCAGTACCACCAAAAAAAAAAAAAAAAAAAGAATCCATTTTCTGTTGCTATAACAGAAGACGGGAGACTGGGTAATTTATACAGGAAAAAGGTTTGAAGTCTCACAGTGACTTTCGCTATCAAAAATAAAAGATTTAAAACACACACGCACCTTGAGAAAGTGCGTTGGGGTGGGAGCCTGGAGGAAGTGAGCGCAGCACGTCTTAGGTTGGCTCACCGAGGACACTCGCGGGTGACTGAATCCACAGGATGGGTGCCCACCAGGCTCGCGCCAGGGGCTTCTGGGAGGGAGGTGGGCTAGGACAGCTCTGGAAGACCGGCTGAGGTATGGCCAAGCCGCTTCATTCAGAAATGAGAGGGCAAAGCCGTGCGGAGGGGGACCGCGCACTGGGATAATACAGGTTAGGACAATACAGGTTTGCGTGGAGATGGAGTGAACTTCTCAGACCCTCAAGCACTGGGGACCTGGGCAGGGAAGGCTCAGGCGGGCGGCTGGGCTAGAGCAGGGGCCGCCATGAGCCTGCGAGACCCCGGTCTCCAGCGCGTGGGCTGCAGGGACGTCCTCTCCTGCTCAGCTTCCCAGGAGCCAGGCTGCTGACGAGTCAGCTTCCCACCACCCAGTTCCTGATCCTCATGAACTCACTAATTAATTTTGCTCCTGGGGATTGAACCCAGGGGCATTTTCCCTCCGAGTCATACCCCAGCCCTATTTTTTACTCTTTATTTTGAAACAGAGTCTCACTAAGTTGCTGAGGGCCTCACTGAGTACCTGAGGCTGGCCACGAACTGTGATCCTCCTGTCTCAGCCTCCCAAGTACTGGGATTACAAGCGTGCGCCACCACGCCCGGCTTCCAATTTTATTTTACAACAGGGTCTCGCTAGGTCGATGAGCGTCTCGTTACTTGCTGAGGCTGTCTGTCCTCGAACCTCCGGTTCTCCTGTCTTAACCCCCAAATTCTGGAATTTACTAAAAAAGCGCCTGGCTCTTGTTTTAAATTTTGAAATGGAGTCTCGCTACGTTTCTGAGGCTGGCCTTGAGCCTGCAAGCCTCTTGGCCCAGCCTCCCAAATGATGGATAACGGGTACTAGGGTGTTCTCTTTCTGAAGAGAAGAAGAGACTGGTGGCCACAGGCCATCACCATACAAAGTACCATTGTTGGGGAACAAAGGCTGGGAAGCCTGAGGTCAGAGGTGGCAGCTAAGCTTCCTGATAAGGGTAATTGTTTAATGGAGTTGGCAGGGAGCCTCAGAGGAAATTATACTGAACTAAGGGCAGAGGAAGGGTGAGGATGGACTTGGATGGATCTGTGGGGTCCAAAGACACCTAAACCGACCAGGTGGAATTAAACAAGGAGAAAGCCGGGCGTGGTACGCATGCTTGTCATCCGGGCACTTGGGAGGCTGGGACTGGATTGTGGTTCAAGGCCAGCCCCAGCCACTCAGGTCCTTCACAACTCAGTGAGACCCTGTTTCAAAATAAAGAATAAAAAATAGGGCTGGGGGTGTGTAGCTCGGAGGTAGAATGCCCCTGGGTTCCATCCCCAGTACCGCAAAAGGAGGAGGAGGAGGAAGAGGAGGAGGAGGAGGAGGAGGAGGAGGAGGAGGAGGAGGAGGAGGAGGAGAAGGAGAAGAAGAAGAAGAAGAAGAAGAAGAAGAAGAAGAAGAGGAAGAAGAAGAAGAAGAAGAAGAAGAAGAAGAAGAAGAAGAAGAAGAAGAAGAAGAAGAAGAAGAAGAAGAAGAAATAATAATAATAAAACAAGAAAGAGAAATCAAGGATAACTTAAATTCACTGGGCATGGTGTGTGCTGGCAATCTCAGCAGCTCAGGGGCTGGAGCAGGAGAATCACAAAGTCAAGGGCAGCCTGGGCAATTCCATGGGACCCTGCCTCAAAAGATTATCATCATCATCATTATTATTACTACTACTACTACTACTACTACTACTACTACTACTACTATTATTTGCAGTACTGGGGACTGAACCCAGCGGCATTACCTCCGAGCTCCACCCCCAGCCCTATTTTTTATTCTTTATTTTGAAACAGGGTCTTGCTAAGTTGCAGAGGGCCTCACTAAGCAGCTGAGGCTGGCCGCGAACCCCGATCCTCCTGTCTTAGCAAGTGTGTACCACCACGCCCAGCTATTTATTGATTTATTTAATTTACTATGGTGCTGGGGATGGAACTCAGGGCTGCTCTACCTCTGAGATATATCCCCAGCGTACTTAATTAATTATTATTATCACTGTGGGACTGGAGATTGAACCCAAGGGCCTTCTACCTCTGAACTATACAGCCCCAGCCCTATTTTTGGAGCGTCTCTCCAACGGTATGTTGTTGGCCAAGTTCAGTAACGAGCCGCTGCGATGCTCCTGTTCGCCATCTGTGTGGCAGGAGCGGTCCAAGTGCTCAGCTCTCAGCCGCTGGAACATCGGATGAGATCGTTCAAAGGCCAGTGGTGTATGAAATGTAACACACAAGCCAGGCTTAATGGCGCACATCTGTAATTCTAGGTCGTGGGAGGCTGAGACAGGAGGATCGCAGGTTTGAGGACAGCCTCAGCAGGTAGTGTGACTCTCATCAACCTAGTGAGATGCTGTTTCAAACGAAAAAGAAAAGGCTAGGCATGGTGTCGCACGTTTGTAATCCCAGCGTTTAGGAGGATCCCAGTTCGCGGCCAACCTCAGCTACTTAGTGAGGCCCTCTGCAACTCAGTGAGACCCTGGTTCAAAAAATAAAGAATAAAGCCGGGCGTGGTGGCGCACGCTTGTAATCCCAGCATTCGGGAGGCTGAGACCTGGAGGATCGCGGTTCGCGGACAGCCTCAGCTACTTAGTGAGGCCCTCTGCAACTCAGTGAGACCCGGTTTCAAAATAAAGAATAAAAAATAGGGCAGGGGGTGTAGCCCGGAGGTCAAATGCCCCTGGTTCCATCCCCAGACCGGCAAAAAATAAATAAATAAATAAATAAATAAAAAATAAAGAATAAAAAAAAAATAGGGCTGGGGGTATAGCTCTGAGGTAGAGTGCCCTGGATTCCATTCCTAGTACCACAGAGAGAGAGAGAGAGAGAGAGAGAGAGAGAGAGAGAGAGAGAGAGAGAGACAGACAGACAGACAGACAGACACGGGGGGGGGGGAGCAGATGGCGGACTCACTTCTGGCTGGCTCTCTTTATACTGTGCCCCTGCTTTAGAAGCACCAGAGGTCATGAGTTTTTCAGTTTTAAATGGACATGTTTATCATCCTGGTTTTTCTGATTACACAGTTCTCTGCTTTCATGCTGGTTTATATAACCCAGACATAATGGAAACAGATAAGAGAAATCCAGACACACCCAGTCCCCTCCCTTCAGAGATATCCACTCGGGTACATCCTCTTTCCCCAAGTCTTACTGTTTGTGAACCTAGTTTTCCATGAAGCATGACACAAATATGTATTAGAAACTCCATTTTTACTGGGCGTGGTGGCGCACGCTTATAACCTCAGCATTCAGGGAGGCTGAGACAGGAAGACTGCAGTTCGCAGCCAGCCCCAGCTACTTAGGCCCTTTGCAACTTAGTGAGATCCTGTTTTAAAAATAAAATCCGAGCGTGGTGGCGCACCCTTGTAATCCCCGCGCTTGGGAGGCGGAGACAGGAGGATCACCCAGGTTTGAAGCCAGCTGAGCTGGCGTAAGAGACCCTGTTTCAAAAATATAAAATAGGTCTGGGAGTGTAGCCCGAAGGTAGAAGGGCTTCCAGGAACCCCAGTACCACCAAGAATAATATAACAATAATAATAATAATAATAATAATAATAATAATAATAATTTTAAAAATGAAGGCAAGCATGGTGGCGCACGCTTGTAATCCCAAAGCTTGGGAGGCTGAGACAGGAGGATCGCACAGGTTCGAAGCCAGCCTCAGCAGCTTAGTGAGGCTCTCAGCAACTTAGTGAGACCCTGTTTCCAAATAAAATATAAAATAGATCTGGGAGTATAGTCCAGAGGTAGAAAAGCCCCTGGGTTCCACCCCCCAGTCCCACCAATAAATAAATAAATGAATAAATAAATACATAAATAAAATGGAAAATAGGGCTTGGGTATATCTTGGAGATAGACCGCCCCTGGGCTCAATCCCACAGGCACACACAGAAACACACACGCACATGCATACATGTGTGTATGATTGATAAATATGTAAATAAAAATTTTAAACAAATGCTACTTAGTGGGTATAGTTTTCCAATTTATGTTTCACTTAACATACACTGGATATTTTTTCATATCAACATAAATAGATGTATCAATTAGCACAGATTCTATAATTTACCTAGATAACACATAATCTATGGAGGCCAAAGACTCATGTGTTTAAACTGCTCCCGGCCCGGGCGCGGTGGGCACGCTTCTAATCCCCGTGCTTGGGAGGCAAAGACAGGAGGATCGTGCGGATTCGAAGCCAGCCACCCTGGCTTAAGAGACCCTATTTCCAAATTAAAATGTATAAAAAATAGATCTGGGAGTATAGCCTGAAGGTAGAAGGGTTTCCAGGAACCCCAGTACCACAAAAAAATAAAAAATAATAAAAAATAAAACTGCTCCCGGAAGCCAGGCATGATGGCACATGCCTATAATCTCGGTACTTGGGAGCCTGAGACAGGAGGATTACAGATTTGAGGCCAGCCTCAGAAACTTAGTGAGACCCTGCTTCAAAATAAAAAATAGCTGACAGAATGCTCCTGGTTCAATCCTCAGTACCACCAAGAAATAAACTGCTTTAGAAGAAACTCTTTTTTTATATACTGAGGATGGAACGCAGGAGCATTCAACCTCCAAGCTACACCCCCAGCCCTATTTTTTATTCATTATTTTTAATTTTTTTAATTAATTAATTTATTTATTTATTTTGCAGGTCTGGGGATGGAACCCAGAGGCATTTGACCTACGAGCTACACCCCGTGACCAATTATTTATTCTTTATTTTGAAACAGGGTCTCACTGAGTTGCGGAGGGCCTCACTGAGTACATGAGGCTGTCCGTGAACCAAGATCCTCCTGTCTCAGCCTCCCCAGTGCTGGGATTACAAGCGTGCACCACCATGCCTGGCTTCTTTATTTTTTTAAATTTATTTTTATTGGTGCATTGTAGTCAAATATCTCAATGGAATACAAGACTTATGAGGATATACAAGCACACATCACCCAATCAGCCTTTATCTAATCCCCATTCCCTCTCCCTCCCACATATAAAAGTGATTGACTTTTATACGTTTAAGTACATCATGTCCTTTAATGTGCATCTCCCCCCTCCCATCCCCTCAGACACATCACCTTAATTGCTCTTCTACAGGCCCCTTCTTCAACTAGAGTTCCTCCTATTACCCATTTCTCCCTAGTTTTTACATAGTAGGGAAAGCATCTGATTTTTTTTGTGTGTGTGTGATATTTCCCCATGGATGCCATACTGCAGGCTCTAATCCCAGCTTCAAATGCTCTGGCACCGGCCTCACCACATGGCAGCCTCCAATCCTGGCCTCACTGGCCCCAGCACCAGCCTCGCCTCACGACAGGCTCTGATTCCAGCCTCGCAGGCCCTGCCACCAGCCTCACCACCCAGCAGTCTGCTATCTCAGCCTCGGAGGCCCAGCCACCGGCCTTGCCGGATGGCAGGCTCTGGTCCTGGCCTCACAGGCCCCAGCACTGGCCTCACCTCACAGCAGGCTTCTATCCCAATCTTGCTGGCCCCAGAACCGGCCTTGCTGCATGGCAGGCTTTGATCCCAGCCTCGCAGGCCTTGGTACCGGCATTGCCACCCAGAAGTCTCCTATCCCGGCCTCGAAGGCCCCAGCACCAGCCTCACCTCATGGCAGGCTCTGATCCCAGCCTCGCAGGCCCCGGCACCAGCCTTGCTGACCGGAAGGCTCCAATCCCAGCCTCTAAGGTCTCAACACCAGCCTCACCTCAGGAAAAAAAAAAAAAAAATTACATTGCTTAGGGAAGCAAAATTTAAGCTAATTTATTACTTTTTTTTTTTTTTGGTATTGGGGATGGAATCCACACTCTCTCTACCTCTGAGCTGCACCCCAAGCTCTATTTTTTATTCTTCATTTTGAAACAGGATCTCACTAAGTTGAAAAGGGCCTCACTAAGTAGCTAAGGCTGGCTGTGAATCACGATCCTCCTGTCTCAGCCTCCCGAATGCTGAGAGGTCTCACTGAGTTCTGAGGCTGGTCGCAAGCCTGCAATCCTCCTGTCTCAGTCTCTCAAGTACTGAGATGGCAAGCGTGCACCGCCATGCCCAGCAGTATTAAGCTACTTAAAAAGGAAGAAAGCTGGGCGTGGTGGCGCACACTTGTAATCCCAGCATTTGGGAGGCTGAGACTGGAGGATCGTGGTTCGTGGACAGCCTCAGCTACTTAGTGAGGCCCTTGGCAACTCAGTGAGACCCTGTTTTAAAACAAAAAGGCAGCAACTCTGCTACCAAGCATCTTTTCTGAGCACCCTGGCTCTCAAGAATGAGGGGAACGTAAAGCAGTAAAAAACACAATCTGTTCCCCAGCAGGTCGCAATTGAACAGCACACACAGTTGTCTGTGGACGCCAAAGGAAGAGGCTGGAGAAAATATATATAACCCAAGGCCTGCCGGGACTCGCCCGCGCCCCAGAGCCCTCCCCACAAGGCTGTGGCTCAGGCAGTGCGGGCGTGTGTGAGCGCGGGCCGAAGCAATGGCAACTATTTTAGTCACAGGGAAGATACTTAATGACTCCAAGCAGGAACAAAACAAGACAGCCTCTGAACAGGATGGTGGGCAGGACGCCCCGTCAGCTCCCAGTCTCTGGTGACGCGGAGGTGGGAGCCCAGGGCGGGACAGGCTGGTGGGTCTTGCCCAACTGCAGCTGAACATCATTGGGCAACGTGGCCTTGACCAGTCTCATGGAGATTCCAGAACTCTCACCTATCGATTAGCGCGAATGGGTCTCACTCGGCCTCAACCTCCACATTTGTAAAGGCAACTTGGGTATATTTTTTTCATCTGCACGTTGGTCTCAGTAGTGAAGGAAATAAAAGGATACCTGAATTATACGGAGCGCTTGGTAAAAATGACTGCCTTGCCACGCACAGGGGCCCCATGCCTATAATCCCAGCATTTGGGAGGCTGAAACAGGAAGATCACAAATTGGAGGCCAGCCTTGGCAATTGAGCAAGACCTTCAGAAACATAGAGAGACCCTGTTTTAAAATTAAAAGGTAAGTTCTGGGGGTGCAGCTCAGAGGTAGGATGCCCCTGGGTTCAATCCTCAGTACCAAAAAAGAGAAAAAGAAGAAATCGTTCTAGGGGGTAAGCCAGGCGTGGTGGCACAGTCTTGTAATCCCAGTACTTGGGAGGCTGAGACAGGAGGATCCCAGGTTCATGGACAGCCTCAGCTGCTTAGTGAGGTCCTCTGCAACTTTGTGAGATCCTATTTCAAAATAAACAATAAAAAATAGGGCTGGGGGTGGAGCTCAGAGGTAGAATGCCCCTGGGTTCCATCCCCAGTGCTGCAATAAATAAGTAAAGTACCACAAACAAACAAACAAAGCAAAACAACAGCAAAAACACCTCGGCTCCCTTTTTCCTAATTGTATGTCCTCATTGTATATCCTGAGTTTAAAGAATCATAACAAGAAAAGCTGGCTGAGTGCCACAAGGGCAAGTGTCTATGGACGGCCGCTGGGGCCCAGGAGTTCAGGGCCAGCCTCAGCAAAGTGAGACTTGGTAATCCCCGCGCTTGGGAGGCTGAGACAGGAGGAGCGCACAGGTTCAAAGCCAGCCTCCGCTACTTAGTGAGCATCTCAGCAACTTAGTGAGACCCTGTTTCCAAATAAATTATAAAACATAGGGCTTGGGATGTAGCTCAAAGGTTGAATGCTCCTGGGTTCCATTCCCAGCGCCACACACACACGCACGCGCACACACACACACACACACACACACACACACACTCTGGCACATATGAGGGTGTGGTTTGTAGCCACAGAGCACGAACTTAGCCATGTGTGTAGCGCTAAGACTGTGTCTTTATGAACACAGTATCATTTATGTACATCTGATGACTTCAAAGAGATAAAATTGCCCTGAAGAATTATTAAGGATATAGAAAATTAAGGATTAAAGGATTATATTTGTAGTTTTAAGACATACAATTTTGCCTTATAATTATTTTTTGGGGGGTACTGGGAATTGAACCCAGAAGTGCTCTACCTCCGAGTTATACCCACAGTTATTTTTATCTTTTATTTTGAAACAGAGTCTCAATAAATTGCTGCGAGTCTTGATAAATTGCTGAGACTGGCCTTGAATTTGCAATCCCCCTGTCTCAGCCTTCCGAAAACCAGGATTGCAGGTATGTGCCACCACACCCAGCGACTTACTTATTAAAAATGAATTATTAGCCGGGCATGGTGGCGCACACTTGTAATCCCCGCACTTGGGAGGCAGAAACAGGAGGATCACGCAGGTTTGAAGCCAGCCTCGCTGGCTTAAGAGACCCTGTTTCCAAATAAAAATATAAAATAGGTCTGGGAGTGTAGCCCGGAGGTAGAAGGGTTTCCAGGAACCCCAATACCACCACCAAAAAAAAAAAAAAAAATTATTAGCCAGGCATGGTGGTATATGCTTGTAATCCCAGTACTTGGGAGGCTAAGACAGCAGCATCGCACAGGTTTGAAGCCAGCCTCAGCTACTTAGTGAGGCCCTCTGCAATTTAGTGAGATCCTATTTCCAAATAAAACATAAAATAGGTCTGGGAGTGTAGCCCAGGGAGTGTAGCCCAGAGGTAAAAAGCCCCTGGGTTCCATCCCAGGTACTAAAAAATAATAATAATAAATTTTCATATTATAAAACAGAGAAAACTTGATTACAATTGTGTGTGTGTGTGTGTGTATGTGTGTGTGTGTGTGTGTGTGTGTGTGTGTGTGTGTGTGTGTGTCTGGGGATGGAACCCAGGGCCATTTGACCTCCGAGCTACACCCCCTGCCCTATTTTTTATTCTTTTATTTTGAAACCAGGTCTCACTGAGTTGCAGAGGGCCTCACTAAGTAGCTGAGGCTGTCTGTGAACTGCGATCCTCCGGTCTCAGCCTCCCAAATGCTGGGATAACAAGCGTGCGCCACCACGCCCAGCCATACAATTTTTTTTTTTTCAGTACCAGGGATTAAACCCAGGGAGGCATCCTACCTCTGAGCTACATCTCCCAGCCCAATTTTTAAAATTCCTTATTTTGAAACAGAGTCTCACTAAGTTGCAGAGGGCCTAAGTAGCTAAGCCTGGCTGCCAATCACAATCCTCCTGTCTCAGCCTCCCAAGTGTTGAGATTATAAGCATGTGCTACCACATCTGACTTTCCACAGATATATATATATATATATATATATATATATATATATATATATTTTTTTTTTTTTTTGGTGGTACTAGGGATAGAACCCAGTGGCCTTCTATGTCCACGCTACACTCCCAGACCTATTTTATATTTTATTTGGAAACAGGGTCTCTTAAACCAGCTGAGGCTGGCTTCAAACCCACCTGATCCTCCTGTCTCAGCCTCTCAAGTGTGGGGATTACAAGCGTGCGCCACCACGCCCGGCTTCCACAGATATATTTTTAATGAAAAATATAATAGCTTATACAGCTGGGCGTGGTGGCGCACGCTTGTAATCCCAGCACTTGGGAGGCTGAGACAGGAGGATCGCTCATGTTCGAAGCCAGCCTCAGCTACTCAGCGAGGCTCTCAGCAACTTAGACTCCCGTTTCAAAATAAAAAGGGCTGGGAGTACAGGTCAGAGATAGAGCGCCTCTGGATTCAATCCCCAGTCCTCCTCCCCCCAAAAATATAGTTTATAGGAAATTAAAGTCAGGTGATCAAAGAAATACTAAGAGCGGACTATGAAGCTTGAGGGCTGACTCTGAGGAACTTCAGCCTGGAGCGGTGGACTCTGGGGCCAGACCGCCGGCTCCTCCTGCCGCCCACACCCGTGGCCCCCAAGCTAGCTGAGCCGCCGGGACTCCCACTGCTCTGTAAAACGGGAGCCACGGCCAAGGCCGGCTCGCAGGAGTGCAGGAGCGCGCTGTGAGGGCTGATGGGTCATCCCAACACGCGGCTCCTGGCACCGGCCAGCAGGCGCCTGCTCACTCGCTGAGCACCGGGCATCTTGCTAGGAGTTGGCAGGGGCATCAGTGGGCAAGAGAGACGCAGGAGGCCCTGCTCTTCTGGGGCGTCCATTCCCTAACGAGGCTCAGGATACAGTGTGTGTGTGTGTGTGTGTGTGTGTGTGTGTGTGTGTGTGTGTAACTGGGGGTGGAACCCAAGGGCTTCCTACCTCCGGGCTATACTCCCAGACCTATTTTCAATTTTATTTGGAAACAGAGTCTCACTAAGTTGCCGAGGGCCTCACTAAGTAGCTGAGGCTGGCTTCGAAACTGCATGATCCTCCTGTCTCAGCCTCCCAAGTACTAAGATTATAAGCATGTACCACCATGCCTGGAAATTATTATTACTTTTTAATGCTTTATTTTGAAACAAGGTCTAAGATGTAGAAGACCTCACAAGTTGCCAAGGCTGGCCACAAACTTACAATTCTGCTGTCTCAGACTCCCGAGTACTGGGATTACATGTTTGTGCCACCATACCCAGCTCCAGCCCTTTTTAACATTAGTCTTAGCCAGGCATGGTGGCGCACGCTTGTAATTCCAGCATTTGGGAGGCTGAGACAGGAGAATCATGGTTCGCGGACAGCCTCAGCTACTTAGTGATGCCCTTTGCAACTCAGTGAGACCTGTTTTAAAATAAAGAATAAAAAAAATAGGGCTGTGGGTATAGCTCAGAGGTGGAATGCCCCTGGGTTCCATCCCCAGTACCACAAAAAAAAAAAAAAATCAAACAAACAAAAAAAACTTTATTTGAAAGCTGTAATCCCAGTACTGACCCAGTTCGTGGTCAGCCTCAGCAACCTAGTAAGGCCCTCTTCAACTTAGTAAGCCCCTATTTCAACCTAAAAAGGGCTGGGGGGCATGGCTCAGAGGTAGAACATCCTCAGTACCATACATTCACAAAATAAATATGAACTAATGCATTAAAGAAAAGGGGTCACCGGGCATGGTAGCCCACGCTTATAATCCCAGTACTTGGGAGGCTGAGACAGGAGGATCACACAAGTTCGAAGCCAGCCTCAGCTACTTAGTGAGGCTCTCAGCAACTTAGTGACTCTATTTCCAAATACAATTTAAAATAGGTCTGAGAGTATAGCCCGGAGGTAGAAAGCCTCTGGGTTCTACCCCCAGTACCACCAAAAAAATAAATAAATAAAGGGCTGGGGTGTAGCTTGGAAGTAGAGCACCCCTAGGTTTAATCCCCAGCACCAAAACAAATCACATCCAACCCAAACAGCCCAAGACCCAGAGCTGCGCCTGCCCCTCCATGGGCTTGGCTGGGCCAGGCTGCGGCTCCCTGCGGCGCCTCTGAGATGTGTGCGGGAGGTGGCTTCGCTGGCCGCAGGCCAGCCCCACAGGCTGCTTGGCGGAGCCTGGCGTTTGCCGCCTTCCTCTGAAGCTGTGATTCACAGTGTCCAACCTTGAAGCAGCCCCCTCTGCCTGCAAGAATGAGCAGTTGGTCCAAAACAAGTCAGGGGACAGACGGTCTCCCCAGGGCTCCCGGCAGATGCTCAGACAGAAGGGGGGGCACGTTCAAACCTCGACTTTTTAAAAATTAGCCAAATGTTTTCAGATGCTGATCTGATGGTGATGTTAGATCACAGCCCCAGGGTGCCCGAGACACATCCAGTCAGCTGAGAAAACAAACTTCAAAATTAGAACCCAACAAGCAGGCGTGGCGGCGCACGCTTGTAATCCCCGCGCTAGGGAGGCTGAGACAGGAGGATCGCGCAGGTTCAAAGCCAGCCTCAGCTACTTAGTGAGGCTCTCAGCAACTTAGTGAGACCCTGTTTCCAAATAAAATATAAATTAGGTCTGGGAGTGTAGCCCGGAGGTAGAAGACCCATGGGTTCCATCCCCGGTATTAGGGGGGAAAAATTAGAACCTAATGAAGGAGCCGGGCGTGGTGGCGCACACACATCATCCCAGTAGAGGAGAGGCTGAGACAGGAGGATCACAGGTTCAAAGACAATCTCAGCAATTTGTGAAGCCCTCTGCAACTTAGTGAGACCCTGTTTCAAAATGAAGAATAAAGCCGGGCATGGTGGCACACACTTGTCATCCCAGCATTTGGGAGGCTGAGACAGGAGGCTCCTAGTTCACAGCCAGCCTCAGCTACTTAGTGCGGCCCTCTGCAACTCAGTGAGACCCTGTTTCAAAATAAAGAATGAAAAATAGGGCTGGGGGTGGAGCTCAGAGGTAGAAGGCCCCTGGGTTCCATCCCCAGTACTGCGAAAATAAATACATAAATAAAAATAAAGAACAAATAGGGCTGGGATGTGTCTGGAGGTAGAACTCGCCCAGCACCACCAACAATAAAAGGTAATGTATGTCCACAGTCAGATTTTGGCTGTTATTATTTATTGTATAGACTAAGCCACGTGCGCTCGTTCAAAGGGCAATAGAATTATGATAGCAAAACACTACTATATCTATGACCTTCTTGTCCACATGTTGCAAGAATCTGCATGCGGCCTTTTGTAAATAATCCCCAGTTATTTAGAGAGCCCTTCCGGAGTTTCTTAGGTCGGCTTTAGGAGAGAGCCTTTGCCATCAGATGGGATGGTGCATGCCTGTTATCCCAGTGCTAGGGAGGCTGAGATGGGAGGATTGCAGATTCAAGGCCAGCCTCATCAACTTATTCAGACCCTCAGCAACTTAGTAAGACCCTGTATCAAAATAAAAAAATAAAATAAGCTGGGCATGATGGCACAAGCTCATCATCCCAGTACTTGGGAGACTGAGACAGGAGGATCACAGGCTTAAGGCCAGCCTCAACAACTTAGTGAGGCCCTGTTTCAAAATAAAAGAATAAAATTGGGTTGGAGGTGCAGCTCGGAGGTAGAATGCCTGGGTTCCATCCCTAGTACTGCAAATAAATAAATAAATAAGGAAAGCAAGCAAGCAAGCTGGAGGCGTAGCTCAGAGGGAACTGCTCTGTGTCCAGTCCCCAGTAATACACACACAAGAAGAAGAAGCAGAAATATCTTCTGCCCCACGAAGTCTTCCGACCCCGAGTTGGCGGCGGCTCCCAGCACCTGTCTCGTGTCCAGGAGGCGCCTCCCCCACCTAAAGTTCAGCGCCTCAGAATTCCCAGCGCCAGCAAGTGCCCTGGGGGGGGCACTGGGCGTTTGTTTGGGGACAGATGGACGGGAGGGGCTCTAGCTTCTCCTCGCCCCGAGGACAAGCCACGGTCCCGGGAAAGGGCCCCTTCCCCCGACTCCGCAGGCCTCGCCCACCGAGACCCCGCCCCGGGAGGCCTTGACGAAGCCCCCGCGGGTGGAGCACAGCTCGCCGGGCTGCAGGAAGGACGACCTCAGCGCAAATAAATGCTAATGCTAACTAACAGCCATTGTTTTGGTTTTCACTACTGGGGATGGAAGCCAGGAGTGTTCACCTCTAAGACACACCCCCTGCCCTCTTTCATCCTTTTTTTTGGTGGTCCTGGGGTTCCTGGACCCTCAGACCTCCGGGCTACACTCCCAGACCTATTTTATATTTTATTTGGAAACTGAGTCTCCTAAGCCAGCGCGGCTGGCCTCGAACCTGCGCATCCTCCTGTCTTGTTGCCTCCCAGGCGCGGGGATGACAAGCGTGCCCACCGCGCCCGGCGCTTTATTCTTTATTTGAAAGAGGGTCTGAGTTGCAGAGGGCCTCACTAAGCAGCTGAGGCTGGCCGCGAACGGTGATCCTCCGGTCTCAGCCTCCCAAAGGCTGGGATTCCAAGCGTGCCCACCACGCCTCGCTTATTTTTTTTTATTTATTTTTATTTATTTGTTTGGTGATGGACATTGACCCCCGGTTTCCCGGACAGTCCATCTTCAAGCCACACCCCAACCCTATTTTACTTTTATTTTGAAACAGGGTCTTACTAGGTTGATGACAGTCTTGTTCAGGCTCTCTGTACTGGGATGACAGGCATGAGCCACCACACCTGGCTCTTGATTACTTTGTTTATTTTATTTTATTTTAGTTTTTGCAGTACTGGGGATGGAACCCAGGGGCACTCTACCTCCAAGCTTCACCCCCAGCCCCATTTTTAATTTTTTATTTTGAACCAGGGTCTCGCTACGTTGCAAAGGGCCTCTCTAAGGAGCTGAGGCTGGCCACGAACCGCGATCCTCCTGTCTCAGCCTCCCCAGTGCTGGGATACAAGAGTGCGCCACCACGCCTGGCTCTGAGTTTTTTATTTTAAAACAGGGTCTTGCTAAATTGCTGAGGCTAGCCTCTAAACTGTGATCCTCCTATCTCAGCTTCCCCAGTGCTGGGATGACAGGCCACGGGCCCAGCTGTCTTAGGCTTTCCCCCCCTCTGCGGGGTGGGTGCCGCGAGCTCCCGGGCCCTCCCCGCCATGGCTTCTCAGCCTCCCCACCCTGGCCTCCCTGAGCCGCCTCTGGAGAGGCTCCTGCTTAGGGCACAGCGGCCCCGCCTCCGGCACTCACCCAGCCCAAGAGGACCAGTTCACTGAAATCCCAAGCCCCACAGCCAACGCCGCGCTCCTGCGCAAATATTTGTTCCAAGGAAATGTTGGCGGTGCCTGGACCCGGCTTTCTAGCAGGCGGGAGATGAATTGGAGAATTAATAGGTGCATTAAAAGAATTTCTTCTGAGAGCCCAATCGCCACGCGCCTGCATCCCAGAGCAGACTTAATAGCTTTCCACTCTAATGAAGAGCTTTCTGAGTCTTTAGCTCCGTTGGCAAGGAGAATTAAATTGCTATTTGCCACCTGGTGTGGTCTTACTTAACAAAGCTCCAAATTGCTCTGAACGTTCCCTTTGGAACTCTGAGTTTAAATAGGAGAGAAAAGGCGAGGGGTAAGGAGAGAGACATCACAGGGCGTGCTGTGGTGCCTGCCATCCCAGGACTTGGGAGCCTGGGACAGGAGGGCTGTGGGTTTGAGGCCAGCCTCAGCAATCGAGCGAGACCCTCTCAGCAACTTAGTGAGACCCTGTTTCTAAACAAAATATGAAAAAAAATAAGTTTTTAAAGGGCTGAGGTCTCAGCCTCCCTTCAGACACGGACGGAGTTATACAAATACTCCAGGAGAGCCGCCTGGCTCAAGCATGGGGCCGAGGAGCAGCAGGCCAGCCCCCTGCAGAGGTCGTGCCTGGGACTCTGCTCACCAGTGCCTGCCCTCCACGACCACCTCGACTCCTTCTACTTCCTTTCTTGCCCCCCTTGGTTCCCCAGGGCCTTTGCACATGCCATTCCTATTCCCTGGAACATTTCTCTACAAGATACAGGAACTAAGCTGACCCATATCTATCCTCCCAGTACTTGGGAGGCTGAGACAGGAGGCTCACAGATCCATGGCCAGCCTCAGCAACTTAGTGAGACCCTGTTTTCAAATAAATAAAAAATAGGGCTGGGGGTACAACCCAGAGATAGAATGCCCCTGGGTTCAATTCCCAGCACCACAAAAACAAAACAAGCGTGGGGACCCAGCCTTCTGAGCAGAGACAGCTAGTGAGCCACCTTGCTGCCAACCCTGCCGAGCGGCTGGGCGAGTCTGGGCAGGAGCAGACAGGGCGGGCGGCTGCGGGAAATCCTCCCAGGAGCCTCTCGCAGCATGGCTTCGAGCGCATCTTGGCAATGCAGTGGGTTTTCTGATTTTCCAAGAACCCCTCTGTGGTCAGGAGGTCTGAAAACCTGATTTCCTGAGAAAGTGACCCGGCTCACCACCAGCCGTCTGCCAGGCGTCCTGCCCCGCCGCGCTCCCCAGACCCGGGGCCTCGCCTTTGCCTGCTCCCCAGCACCGGGCGGCTCGGCTGCCGCACACGGGGAGCAGCGTCCAGGCCTCGGCCGAGCTGCTCACGCAGGACCCGCTGGCCCTCTCCCCGAGCGAGGGGCGCCCGAGGGTCAGCGAGGTTAACGCCAGAGTGCTCGGCCTGCAGCTGAGCCCGCGGGCCTCGCCCTCCCCCGGCCAGCCAGGGCCCCCAGCGCCGGCCTGTCCCCTCCTCCTCCCTGCCAGGCCCGCTGAGCATCTGTGGTCCCCGGGCCTGCAGACAGGCAGACGATTGGAAGCTGTGCGTGTGTGTGTGTGTGTGTGTGTGCGTGTGCGTGTGTGTGCGCGTGCGTGTGTGTGTGGTACTGGGGGCGGAACCCAGGGATATTCTACCTCCAAGCTACACTCCAGCCTTTTTATTTTTTATTTTGAAACAAGAGCTTGCTGAGGTGCTGAGGGCCTAAGTAGCTGAGGCTGGCCAGGACCCCGCACTCCTCCTGTCTCAGCCTCCCGCCTACCGGGATTACAAGCCTGCGTCCATGTGCCCAGCTCTGGCCTAAATTATAAGAGAGACTTAGAAACAAATTTTAAACACTGAAAAAGTATAGAAGAGCGAGGAGGAGGAGGGTCTGGTCATAGAAGCCGTATGGAGATAGAATCAAGCCCGGCAGGGCCTTTCCTGCCCGCCTTCGCAGGACCCCGGCCCCGCGCCCTCCGGCCGGGCCTGGACACGGGTCTCCGGGAGGCCGAGCGCAACGTGTCTTCCTAGTCGGGGTGGACCAAAGGCTGTGCCAAGCCCGGCGCGAGGTCCGAGCTCAGCAGAGACTGAACGAATGAATCCGGTCGAGTATTCGAGGGACTGCGCGGCCCGTGCTTCAGGAACAATCTCTGCAGAGAGAGCTCATCTTCAGGATGTCGCCCGGCGAGTTCAAGGGAGACGTGGAAGGTTACAAAGACCGTCCCAAACAAAGACAGGCAGAGCCACCCAGGGCCTCACGTCTGCGGCCTCCCTCCCTCCCCTCTCTCCCTCCCTCTGCCCCTCTGTGAGCGCTGCGTCTCATTTTACTTTCCCTCTATTTATACGGTTCTCCCTGCACGGGGCTCCTGTCCACACCCAAAATGTCTATACCCTACAATTAGCACAACCTGTCTCTGTTTCATTACACCAAATTAAGTCAGGCTCTCGATATTAGTAATTTTTTTCTTTAGTAGCACTGGGGATTGAACCCAGGGACATTCAACCCCCAAGCTACACCCCCCCAGCCTTATTTTATTTTTTGGAAACAGGGTCATTTTAGGTTAATGAGAGTCTCACTACTTGCTGAGGCTGGCCTCAAACGTGCGATCCTCCTCTCTCAGCCTCCCAAGTGCTGGGGTTACAGGCGTGCGCCAGCACACACGTCGTTAGTGATTTTCTTTTTGGTAAGACTGGAGATTGGACCCAGGGGCACTCTACCGCTGAGGTACACCACAGCCCATTTTATTTTTTATTTTGAGTCAGGGTCCTCTAAGTTGCTCAGGCTGGTCTTGAACGTGTGGCCCTCCTGCCTTAGCCTCTAACGGTACCTCGGGATCCTGGCGGGATGAGAGGGGAGGGGCACAATTACTTTAGTTTTGTTTCATTTCCTAGAGATGGTGGGTTCGCTGGTATTTATTGTGCAACTTTGTATACGTTTTAAGTGTCAGATATTTTTCTTTCGGTACTGGTTGCAATCTACCTTCCAGATACACCCCAGCCTATTTATTTATTTATTTATTTATTTATTTATTTATTTATTTTGGTGGTACTGGGGTTCCTGGAAACCCTTCTACCTCTGGGCTACACTCCCAGTCCTACTTTATATTTTTTATTTGGAAACAGGGTCTCTTAAGCCAGCGCGGCTGGCTTCGAACCAGCCCGATCCTCCTGTCTCCGCCTCCCAAGCGCGGGGATGACAAGCGTGCCCACCACGCCCGGCTTATTTTTTATTTTGAAACATGGCCTCACTAAGTTGCTGAGGGCCTCGCTAAATTGCCGAGGCTGGCCTCAAACCTGCTATCCTCCTGTCCCAGTCTCCCAAGTACTAGAATTATAGGCATGTGCCACCACACTGGCTGGGGCCCGCCACTGACCATGTGGCCATTCTGCCAGGGCTTCAAACTGAGCTCTGGGCCAGCCAAGGCAGCTCGGGGCGGAGGACCATGACCCCCCGGCGCACAGAGCCAGCTTTAACCACGAGGCAAGCGATGGCCAATTGAGAACGACACACCAGCGTCTGACACAGGGTGCTATCTTACTCCCTGAAAATATGTGGGGTCAGTACTGGCTTCTGGGAGCTCAGTACACACCTGAAGTGCCTGACAATTCATGGGAAGGAGAAGGGCCCACGCGGGTGGGGCGGCTGGAAACCGCTCAGGTTGAGGCTGGGCCAGCCCTGGCTTGAAGAGGCGGGCGCGGCTGGGGAAGCAGGTCGCACCGGTTATCCCGAGAGAGGACGCCCTTCCAGTGGTGGGCAGTGCTTGAAGCCAGGCCCCACAGAGAACAGGGAAGTGTGTGCGGGTCCGGAGAGAGGGTCAGGAAGCCTGTCTAAAAAAGCCATAGTTTGCCAGATGCAGTGGAACACAACCGGAATCCCAGTACTTGGGAGGCTTGGACGGGAGGATCACAGGTTTAAGGCCAGCCTCAGCAACTTAGCAAGAGCCTGTTTCCAAATAAAAAAAAAAGAGCCAGGCACGGTGGCGCATGCCTGGGATCCCAGGACGTGGGAGGCCGAGACAGGAGGGTTGTAGGTTTGCACCGGCCAGTGAGCTGCAGCAACCCCGGGAGGCCCTCCGCAACGCAGTGAGACCCTGTTTCAAAATAAAATGAAATTAAAAATTAAAAACCATAAAAAGGGCTGGGGGTGTGGCCTAGAGGCAGAGCGCCCCTGGTTTCAACAGCCGCTGCCTTCTACGAAACATGGCACCTCGTGTTGTATTGGGCTGCAGGGAACCGGCCTGGGGAGGGTCCAGAGGCGGGAAGCCACCCACGAAGCCCAGCACAGGCCGGCGGGGGGCGCGCGCTCAGGATCCCAGCACTCGGGAGGCCGAGACGGGAGGGCGGAGGTTTGAGGACAGCCTCAGCTACTACTTAGTGAAGGCCTTTACAAGCCAGTGAAACCCTGTTTCAAAATAAAGAATAAAAATTAGGGCTGGGGATGCAGCTCGGAGGTAGAATGCCCCTGGGATCCATCCCCAGTAACACACACACACACACACACACACACACACACACACACACACATACATTAATTCAAAAACATCTATCCCAGGGCCAGGCGTGGTGGCACACACTTGTAATTCTAGCATTTGGGAGGCTGAGACAGGAGGATCGCAGCTCATGGACAGCCTCAGCTACTTAGCGAGGCCCTTTGCAACTCAGTGAGACCTTGTTTCAAAATAAAGAATAAAATATAGGGCTGGGGTTATAGCTTGGAAGTAGAATGCCCCTGGGATCCATCCCCAGTACCGAATAATAATAATAATAATAATAATAATAATAATAAATCTATCCCAAGGCTGGGCATGGTGGCACGCACTTGTAATTCTAGCATTTGGGAGGCTGAGACAGGAGGATCGCGGTTTGTGGACAGCCTCAGCTACTTAGTGAGGCCCTTTGCAACTCAGTGAGACCCTGTTTCAAAAATAAAGAATAAAAAATAGGGCTGGGGGTGTAGCTCATAGATAGAATGCCCCTGGGATCCATCCCCAGACCTGCAAAAAATAAATAAATGAATAAATAAATAAATAAATAAATAAATAATGCCCCAAACAGAGCAGTCCCAGCTCCTTGGCAGGGTGAATCACTGGAGCCCGCAGCTTAGAGACCAGCCTGAACAGCTCAGCAAGACCCGATCTCAAAACACACAAAACACCAAGTAAGGTCAGCACCCCGTAGTGAGCGAGGAGGAAGGACTCGGACCAGACTGGGAGGCTGGGGAGGCAGAGGCTGGGAGGCTGGGGAGGCAGAGGCTGGGAGGCTGGGGAGGCAGAGGCTGGGAGGCTGGGGAGGCAGAGGCTGGGAGGCTGGGAGGCTGAGGCTGGGAGGCTGGGAGGCTGAGGCTGGGAGGCTGGGAGGCTGAGGCTGCCGAGCAGGCTCTGCCATGTTGGATCCTGGACTTTCCTTAACAGTCACAGGGCTACCTTCGAGGGATCCATCAGCACAGGGGAGTGGCCTGATAAAATCCACCCTGTAACTGGAGAGCTAAAAAACAACTGGGTTTTTGCCCTGGCTCTTTTTTTAGGGGTACTGGGCTGTGCCTGTCACTCTACCACTAAGCAGCGGCTCTCCAGCCCCGGGATAGACTTTTTTAATTAAATTAATTTTTTGAGGTACTGTGGATGGAACCCAGGGGCATTCTACCTCCGAGCTACCCCCCAGCTCTAATTTTTATTGTTTATATTGAAACAGGGTCTCACTGAGTTGCAAAGGGCCTCACTAAGTAGCTGAGGCTGTCCACGAGCTGCGATCCTCCTGTCTCAGCCTCCCGAGTGCTGGGATTACAAGTGTGCGCCACCACGCCTGGCTTCGGGATAGATTTTTTTATTTTTAAAATTCAATTATTATTATTTTTGAGGTACTGGGGATGGATCCCAGGGGTATTCTACCTCCAAGCTACACCCCCATCCCTAATTTTTATTCTTTATTTTGAAACAGGGCCTCAATGACCTGCAGAGGACCTCACCAAGTAGTAGCTGAGGCTGTCCTCAAACCATGATCCTCCTGTCTCAGCCTCCCTAATGCTGGGATCACAGGCGTGGCCCCACGCCCGACTGCTATCCTGATTTTTTTTTCTTTTCTTTTCTTTTTTTATAGTGGTACTGTGGTTCCTGGAAACTCTTCTACCTCTGGGATACACTCCAGACCTATTTTATATTTTTATTTGGAAATAGGGTCTCTAAAGCCAGGCGGCTGGCTTCGAACCTGCGCGATCCTCCTGTCTCCGCGTCCCCAGCGCGGGATTTCAAGCGTGCCCACCACGCCCGGCCTGATTTCTTCATGACATAATTTATACAGGTCTGTAATCTTCCCTTTGCACCCCATACATATGTGCAATTATTATGCGCCAATAACAGATAACACCGGCCACAGAAGAAGCACAGCAGTAAGAAGTGAGGCTGTGGCTGTGGGACCCAGCGCTTGGACTCAGAGTGCGGACACGGCCGGGTTGAACCCTCTGAGCCGCGTCCTCCCCTCGGGGAAGCCGCTCTGACCTGTCTCCCTGAGTTCCTGGGAGAGCAAAAAGCCAAGTGTTTACGTACACTTTTACACACGGCTCAGCCGGACACACGGAAAGACCCTGCCAGTGGAGGGGTGCACAGCGCCGCCTCCTCGATCAGACACGGACACGGCGGCCCGTCCTTCCCAGAGCCAGAGAATCTAAACACGGAGAGGGCGGCCGCCTACTGAGCTGCAGGGAAAGCCTGGCTAGAGGCTTGAGGAAGGCGGTTAAGTTCTGCCTTTAGGAATCTGTAGCTGGGACGCCTGTCACCCCGGTACTTGGGAGGCTGAGACAGGAGGATCGCAGGTGTGAGGACAGCCTCAGCAAGTAGGGAGACTGTAAGCAATCTAGGACACCCTGTTTCAAAATAAAAAATTAGGGCAGCCGGGCGTGGTGGCGCACGCTTGTAATCCCCGCGCTTGGGAGGCTGAGACAGGAGGATCGCGCAGGTTCGAAGCCAGCCTCAGCTACTGAGAGAGGCTCTCAGCAACTTAGTGAGACCCTGTTTCCAAATAAAATATAAAATAGGTCTGGGAGTGTAGCCCGGAGGTAGAAAGCCCCTGGGTTCCACCCCCAGAACCACCAAAAATAAATAAATAAATAAATAAATAAATAAATAAATAAAAAAAATAAAACAGGGCTGGGGGTGTAGCTTGGAGGTACAGTGCACTGAATTCAATCCCCAGTACTACAGACAGACAGACAGACAGACAGACAGGAGAAAAAGAAAAGAATTCGCTAACCTAATAATAAAGGGAAAAAGTAGAAAGTACAAACATATAAAATAAGAAACAGTATGAAGAAAATAACAAAAACTATATTAAATTAAAATAATCACAAGGAATACTCTGTTTAATTTCATGAAAGGAATTTTGAAAACTTGAACAAAACATGCAATTTTCTTGGAAAATATAATTTAGGAAAATGGACCTCCTGAAGAGAAAGAAAATCAAAACAGACTGATTTTCATACTAAAAACAACAACAAAAAAAGGGAGAATTTTGTCAAAGAGTTTCTCCAAATATGCCCACCTGGTTTCACAGGGAAATTCTACAAATCTCTAAAGAGCAGGCAGCGGCCCAGTGTGGTGGCACACACCTGTAATCCCAGTACTTGGGAGGCAGAGACAGGAGGATCGCAGGTTCAAGGCGGCCTCAGCAATTTAGCGAGACCTTTAGCAGCTTAGTGAGAGGCTGTTTCCAAATAAAAAATAATATAGGGATAGAGTGTAGCTCAGAGACAGAATGTCCCTGGGTTCAATCCCCAGTAAAACACACACACACACACACACACACACACACACACACACACCAGGTAGTTTTAAATTCTGCTTAAATTGTTCCAAATCTTTAAAATAAAAAGGGAATTATCTTCCGAAATACTACATTGATTTCAAAACCTGAGGTGGCGTACTTTAATAAAGAAAACTATAATCTCACTTAGTAATTTGAAAATCATGATAAACAAGTCTTTCAAAACCCAAGCTGCAGGGCTGGGATGTAGTTCAGTGGTGAAGCCAAGCTCAGTGCTGGCAGTTTGATCCCCAGTACCAAAAACGAAAGCAATTATTTAAAAAACAAACACAAGCCGGGCGTGGTGGCGCACGCTTGTAATCCCCGCGCTTGGGAGGCGGAGACAGGAGGATCGCACAGGTTCGAAGCCAGGCGCGCTGGCTTAAGAGACCCTGTTTCCAAATAAAAAGGTATAAAAATATATCGGAGCCTGCCGAGGGCTTAGGCCGGTGCCGGGGCCAGCGGCTGACATCGGAGCCTTCCGTGAGGCAAGGCCGCTACTGAGGCCTCTGAGGCTGGGATCGGAGCCTGCCGTGAGGCAAGGCCAGTGCTGGGGCCTTTGAGGCCGGGATCGGAGCCTGCCGAGGGGTTAGGCCGGTGCCAGGGCCAGTGGCCGGCATTGGAGCCTGCCATGAGGCAAGGCCGCTACTGAGGCCTCCGAGGCTGGGATCGGAGCCTGCTGAGGGGCTAGGCCAGTGCTGGGGCCAGCGAGGCCGGGATCGGAGGCTGCCATGAGGTAAGGCCAGTGCTGGGGCCTCCGAGGCCGGGATCGGAGCCTGCTGAGGGGTTAGGCCAGTGCTAGGGCCAGCGGCCGGCATCGGAGCCTGCCATGAGGCAAGGCCGCTACTGAGGCCTCCAAGGCCGGGATCAGAGCCTTCCGTGAGCCTAGGCCGGTGCTGGGGCCACTGAGGCTGGGATCGGAGCCAGCTGAGGGGTTAGGCCGGTGTCGGGACCAGCGAGACCAGAATAGGGGCCTCCTATGAGGCAAGGCCGCTGCTTGAGCCAGCAAGGTCTAGATCAGTCCACTGGGTAGCCAGGCCACTATTGGTGCCATCAAGAGTGGAATCGGTATTTGCAACACGGCATGCACAGAGAAATATCGCAGAAAATAAAAACCAGATGCTTCCCCTAATCAGCAATAACTAGGAGGAAAGGGAGCAATAACTAGGAGGAGGTTGAGTTATAGCAAGGGCCCTATAGTGAAGCAACTAAGGTGACCAATCAGAGGGTATGGAATAGGGGAGGATGGAGCCTCTTTAAAACGCAGGAGGTACACAAACAAATGTATCAAAGTTAATCACCAAACAAGCATGGGATCCAGGGAGGGGGAGGGAATGGGATGGGGGCTGGATGAGGGCTAATTGGATGATGTGTGCTTGTATATCCTCTCAAGTCTTGTATTCCAATGTGATGTATGATTACAATGCACCAATAAAAATAATTTTTTTTTAAAGTATAAAAATAGGTCTGGGAGTGTAACCCGGAGGTAGAAGGGTTTCCAGGAACCCCAGTACCACCCAAAAAAAAAAAAAAAAAAAAGAACCACTACCAACAAACACATAGCCAGGCATGATGGTGCACACTTGTAATCCTGGTACTTGAGAGGCTGAGACAGGAGGATCACAGGTTTGAGGACAGCCTCAGCAAGTAGTGAGACTTGCATCAACCTAGGAAACCCTGTTTCCAAATAAATAAAACTTGGACTGGGGGTGTAGCTAGAAGGTAGAACGGCTCTGGGCTCAATTCCAATGTCACAACGAATAAGTAAATAATAAGACGTAAACTATTCAGGAATGATTTTGTAGCCACTAATTGTTTTTTTTTTTTTTTTTTTCCAGCATTGGAAACGGAACCTAGGGCATTTGACCTCCGAGCTGCACCCCCAGCCCTACTTTTTATTCTTTATTTGGAAACAGGGTCTCACTGAGTTGCAAAGGGCCTCACTAAGTAGCTGAGGCTGGCGGGGAAACTGGATCCTCCTGTCTCAGCCTCCCGAATGCTGGGGTTGCAAGCACGCGGCACCACACCCAGCTTGTGGCCACTATTTTTAAAATGCAACCTGGCAGCCAGGCGTGGTGGCGCACGCTTGTCATCCCCGCGCTTGGGAGGCTGAGACAGGAGGATCGCACAGGTTCAAAGCCAGCCTCAGCTACTGAGTGAGGCTCTCAGCAACTTAGTGAGACCCTGTTTCCAAATAAAATATAAAATAGGGTTGGGAGTGCAGCCTGGAGGTAGAAAAGCCCCTGGGTTCCACACCCAGTTCCTAAAATAAAATAAAACAAAATAAAATAAAATGCAACCTGACACAAGTCTTGGATTCAAGTGAGCCTTGGGCATTGGGTCTAGTCCCCGCTGACAGCCAGATTTCTCTACACATTGCCTGAACAAGTCCTTAGTGAAACTGCCGGGGAGCACACTACCTCCTAGACTGGCTCCTCACCAGGCAGTACCAAGCCCTAACTGCTCCTCCTCCCTCTTCTCCTCAGAGAGTATCAGAAAATTCCAGAAGGTTCTGGTATCTTCCCACAAAACTGGGTAACCCCTTCATTCCTCAGGTCCCCCATTTGGCAGGCTGATTCCTCGGACAAACTAAATTTCCCATGTTCTCTAACAGATAATTATGGTACGGTGTTAGCCAGCATTCTGTGACTATAACAAAATGCCTGAGATAAATCAAGTTATAAAGAGAAACGTTTATGTGGGCTCACAGTTTTGGAGGTTTCAGTCTGTGGTTGTTTTGAGGCCTGAGGAGAGACAGCGCACCCTGGAGGGAGAGCGGGGTAAAGCCAAACTGCTCACTTAGGCCAGGGAGAAAACAGAGAGGAAGGGCCAGGGGTCCAGCAAGCTACACCGCAGCACTTTTAGTTTTTATCTTGAAACAGGGTCTTGCTAAATTGCTGAGGCCGGCCTCCAACCTGCAATCCTCCCGTCTCCACCTTCTAAGTACTGGGATTACAGGCGTGTGCCCTCAGGCCTGGCTCTGGTGCCACCTCTTAAAAGTTTCACCACCCTGGAAAGTAAGCCTGTAACACACGGGCCTTTGGGGGAAACATTTAAGGTCCCAGATGTGGCAGGCATTCTGTGGTTCCTTTCCAGGTAGCACATTTGTGTTTTAATTGTACGTTTCCTTGACTTTTATCTTCAATAAATGACTCACGCACTTGAGGTGATCTGACGTAAGAGGAGGAAGGAGCCTGGGGGATTAGTAAGCGCCATGCCTCTCCTAACACAGGCTCCGGGGACTTCCTACAGCTCGGGGCTCCCTGCGGCCTCTGCTGCGTCAGCGCGCCCTTCCAGCTGCTCAGCGCATCCTGACCGCAGGGTCCCGGCAGGCAGTCGCCCAGCCAGTATTTCAGGACTTCGCCCCTTTTCAGGTTGAGCAAGTGCTGTCGCGCCTGGTCTCGGTTCCAGGAATTGCCGGGTGCCCACAGCCCACTGCTGCCCGCACCCAGGGGTCAAGAGGGCTGCGGGTGAGGGCCCCAGCGCTGGAATCAGCTTCGCAAGTCGGTCCCTGCCACAGGCTGGACTTGCCCGGGGCTGGGTGTCACTGGCCCCATGGAAACTGTCCACTTGCCCCCTGAGGCCCCTGGTCAGCTCCTCCACGACCCAGAGCTTGGGCCTTCTGTGGCCCAACCAGAGGTGCTGGGGTCTGTCTACCATTTGGATTTATGTTAAAAAAATATATATATATATGCATGTAATTATACGTATATACATGTATATAAATAAATAAATATATACTGGGGATGGAACCCAGGGGCATTCTACCTCCGAGCGACGCCCCCAGTTCTATTTTTATTCTTTATTTTAAAGCAGGGTCTCTGAGTTGCGAAGGGCCTCACTAAGTAGCTGAGGCTGGTCATGAACGCAGCCTCTCGAATGCTGAGATTGAAAGTGTGCGCCACCATGCCTGGCCACCCCCGGCCCTTTATATTTTTTATTTCAAAACAAGGCCTCACTAAGTTGTTGAGGCTGGCCTCGAACCTCCAATCCTCCTATTTCCGCCTCTCAAATACTGGGATTTACACGTTTGCACCACCCTACCCAGGTCACTGGTTTTATTATTTATTTGTTTGTTTGTTTGCTTTGGGGTTTTTTTTTTGTACCAGAAATGAATTCAGGGGCATTCTATCTCCAAGCCACACTCCCAGCCCTATTTCATTTTTATTTGGAAGCAGGGTCTTGCTAGGTTGATGAGAGTCTCACTAATTGGCAGAGTTGTCCTTAAACCTGTGATCCTCCTGTCTAAGCTTCCCAAGTACTGGGATTACAGGCTTGTGTGACCACGCCTGGCTGGTTTTATTTCACGGTACTGGGGATTGGACCCATGTCTACTCTACCACTAAGCTACATTCTCTGGATTGGTTTTTGTTTTTGTTTTTTTAGTTTTATAAAACGGGGTGTCATTACGTTACTGCTCGTTGGTTGAACCTGGGATGCTCTCCTGTCTCAGCCTCCCCCGCACTGGGATTGCAGGCCGCGCCACAGCGCCCTGCCTGACGTTTGTTTGTTTGTGCGGTCCTGGGGATGGAACCCAGCGGCACTCTACCTTCGAGAGACACCCCCAACCCTATTTTTTATTCTTTATTTTGTTTTTTTTTTGTTGTTATTCTTTTGGGTGGTACTGGGTTTCCTGGAAGCCCTTCTACCTCCGGGCTACACTCCCAGACCTATTTTATACATTTTTTTATTTTGGAAACAGGGCCTCTTAAGCCAGCACAGCTGGCTCCAAACCAGCGCGATCCTCCTGTCTCCGCCTCCCAAGCGCGGGGATTACAAGCGTGCCCACCACGCCCGGCTATTCTTTATTTTGAAACAGGGTCTCACTAACTTGCAGAGGGCCTCACTAAGTAGCTGAGGCTGGCTGTGAACCGCGATCCTCCCGTCTCAGCTTCTCAAATGCTGGGATTACAAGTGTGCACCACCACGCCCGGCTTCCCTATTTTTTATTCTTTATTTTGAACCAGAGTCTTACTAAGTTGCTGAGGACCTCACTAAGTAGCTGAGGCTGGCTGCGAACCTGTGACCCTCCCATCGTGGGATTGCAGACGTGGGGCACGGTGGCCCTGCTCAATGGCTGGTTTTAAACTGTGCGGCTCATTCTTCCTCCCGTGGGTCCGCAGGCTGCTGCCGTCTAGCACCAGGCAAAAGGTGTCGGGAGTCAAGAGGGAGGGCCAGGCACGGAGCTGTATCCTTGTAATCCCCGTACTTGGGAGGCCGAGACAGGAGGATCGCAGGTTCTCGGCCAGCCTCAGCTACTTACTGAGACCCTGTTACCGAATAAAAAACTAAAAATTGGTCTGGTGGTGTAGCTTGGAGGTAGAATGCCCCCAGGTTCAATCCCTAGAAAAACACACACAAATAAACAAACAAATAAATAAAGGCAGGGAGGCGTGCAGAAGCAGCATGTGGTTTCGAGGGGGGCTTTCAGGAAAAGATGTCAGACTTTTTTTAGACAAGTAGGAAGCCTGGACTGGGTTTTGAGGGCGCTAGCGGGCCCTCTCCCTGGGTGTCAGCTCTCCGGGATCAGAGCCCGGCTTCTCACTGGCTTCAGAGCCTGGGAAGCTGCTGCGGCGGGCACGCTCAGACCTGTCTCCCTCCCCGGGGCCCGCAGAAGCCGCTGCCGCTCTGCGCAGGAGACAGACACGCGCATTTCAGAAGTGAAAGAAACGCTGGAGATGGTCCTAGAAACGCAGCTTCAACATCTGGACTAGATAGAAGCGAGTTAGAGTCTGATCAGAATACTTGTGCCGGGCGTGGGGCGCAGGCTTGGAATCCCAGCATTCGGGCGGCTGAGACCGGAGGATCACGGTTCGAGGACAGCCTCAGTTACTTAGGCCCTTTACAGCTCAGTGAAACCTTGTTTCAAAAATAAAGAATAAAAGCCGGGCGTGGTGGTGCACACTTGTAATCTCAGCATTCGGGAGACTGACAGGAGGATCACAGTTCGCGGACAGCCTCAGCTACTTAGTGAAGCCCTTTGCAACTCACTGAGACTGGGTTTCAAAATAAAGAATAAAAAATAGGGCAGGGGGTGTAGCTCGGAGGTTGAACGCCCCTGGGTTCCATCCCCACTACCGGAAAAAATAAAATAATAAAAGAAGAATGCTTAGGTCTGCGCAGAAGATGAAGTTTATTTTTAAACCCACAAGAGATCTTCTGTTTGTCAGCACGGTATGTTCACGGATCTCCCACTTTTTTTTTGTACTAAGGACTGAGCCCAGGGACATTACACCACCAACACTATTTTTAGTTTTCATTTTGAAACAGGTTCTCAGCTGGGTACGGTGGTACACGCTTGTAATCTCAGTACGGGGAGGCTGAGGCAGGACGAATACAGGTTCAAGGACAGCCTCGGCAGGTAATGAGATCATCAACCTAGCAAGACCCTGTTTTAAAATAAAAATTTTTAAGCTGGGCGTGGTGGCGCACGCTTGTAATCCCCGCGCTTGGGAGGCTGAGACAGGAGGTTCGCGCAGGTTCGAAGCCAGCCTCAGCTACTTAGTGAGGCTCTCAGCAACTTAGTGAGACCCCGTTTCCAAATAAAATATAAAAATGGGTCTGGGAGTATAGCCTGGAGGTAGAAAGCCTCTGGGTTCCACCCCCAGTACCACCAAAAATAAATAAATAAATAAATAATAAATTTTAAAACCAGCTGGGGGTGTAGCTTGGAGGTAGAATGCCCCTGGGTTCAATCCCCAAAACCACGAAAGAAAGAGAGAAAAAAAGAAAGAGAGAAAGAAAGAAAGAGGATCTCACTAAATCACCCAGGCTGGCTGCAAATCTGCAAATACTTCTGTCTCAGCCTCCCAAGTACTGGGAATGCAGGTGTGCGCCACCACGCTGGCCGATCCTGCAGCCTGAGCAAGCTGGTGCAGACTTCGGCTCTGTTCTCTGACCGGCATGAGCGCTAACCTCTGGAGCTGGGCAGCGGCGGTGTGGAGGTGCCGGGCCTGAGACTGGAGGATCACAGTTCACAGCCAGCCGCAGCTACTTAGTGTACTTAGTGAGGCCCTCTGCAACTCAGTGAGACCCTGTTTCAAAATAAAGAACAAAAAATAGGGCTGGGGGTGTAGCTTGGAGGTCGAATGACCCTGGGTTCCATCCCCAATACTGCAAAAGAAAAAAAGAAAAAGAAAATAGGGCTGAGGGTGTAGCTTAGAGTTATAATGTCTCTGGGTTTAAACTCAATAGAAAGGTAGATAGATGATAGAGATAGAGACAGATGGCCAAGTCAGGAGACATTGCGGCCACCCACCTCAGGCCCGGCAGCTCCACACTGCCACCTCCCAGCCCCAGCTCTCCACAGGCCCCGAAGCAGCGTCCTCTGCAGACCCCCCCGGCCCGCTTGGTGAACCGACTTTTACCAGAGTTCCAGAGGAGGCTTCTGGAAAACTGTGGGCTAGAGGGCTTCAGGTTGCCACCAGCTGGGTGTCTTGGCTGGCACGACCCAGGGCAGAAGGAGCGGCTAGGAGAGTGCGCCTTTGTCTAGCGCGGAAGGTCAGCCAGCGAGTAAGGGTTCCTGTCTTTCAGGGACATGTGACAGAGTCTTAAATCCAGTGCAATTCCAGTACTGGGAGGCCGAGACAGGAGGCTCATGGGTGAAGGCCAGTGCACAGTAACTTAGTGAGACCTCATTTCAGAAAAATATCCTAAATCTGAGGGGGAAAAGACTATTTATTTATTTATTTTAGTACTGGGGTAGAACCCAGGGGCTTTTCTACCTCTGGGCTACACTCCCAGACCTATTTTGTATTTTATTTGGAAACAGGGTCTCACTAAGTTGCTGAGAGCCTCACTAAGTAGCTGAGGCTGGCTTCGAACCTGCGCGATCCGCCTGTCTCAGCCTCCCAAGCGTGGGGATTACAAGCGTGCGCCACCACGCCCGGCTTGACCATCATTTCTAATGGTTTAAGAAGGCCTTAGCTATTAGAGAAGTTCTGTACATCTGAATTTTAGCTATGTGTGTGTATCCACATTGATTACCTTTCAGGGTAGGGGAAGGTTTCTTTTAAACCTCATTTAAATATGCTCTAATATACTGTAACATTTTATTGCTAAAATCTCAGAGTTTAAAACATTTCCTTATTTGTTCTTATTCGCTAATTACACAAACACACTACAGAACTTCAGCAAAAAGGAGGAGTGTGCGTGTGTGTGCATTTGTGTGTGCATGTGTGTGCGTGTGTGTGCGTGTGTGTGCATGTGTGCATGTGTGTGCGTTCATGTGCGTGCATGCATGTGTGTGTGTGCATGCATGTGTATGTGTGTGTACTCTATAATCTTTCCTTTTGTGGATAGAGTAAGGCTTTACATTGAACGTTTTTACTAGTTAGGCTTAGAGTGTTGACCATCAGGTTTCTATATCGAGAGGACTTACTGAGTGGGGTATGGGAGTGCACACCTGTAATTCCAGTACCAGGAGGCTGAGACAGGAGGATCACAGATTTGAAGGCCAGTGCGCAGTAACTTAGTGAGATCCCATTTAAAAAAAAAATGGGGGGAGTTTGCTGGGAAGGTCACTCAGTGGTAGAGTGCCCCTGTATCCACTCCCCAGTACCCAAAATAAACAGTCCTCTGTAGTTTTGGGGTGCTTTTGTTTTGTTTTGGTCAGGAACAATAAACGCAAAAATTCAAAACATATATTTACTGAGTCAGCTCCAAATATAGCGATGGGAGCTAAAAAGTCTCTGACTTATAATAAAAGTCAGGGCTTCAATGTTCTACATTAAACCTAAAAGACACACACTGTAATTTCAAAATACCGGTGAAGTTATATTTTCTTTTTGCTGCTCAGATGTATATATTTAGCCAGACACGGTGGCGCACGCTTGTCCTCCCGGCACCTGATGAAGGAGGACGGCAGGCCTGGGGCCAGCCTCAGCCACAGGAGACCTGCAGGAGCCGCAGGACCCTGCTTCCAAATGAAAAATAAAACAGGGCCGCGGTGAAGCTCAGAGGCGGAGGGCTCCTGAGTTCCATCCCCAGTACCACACGCACACGCACACGCGCACACGCACATGCACACGCACAGCAGTGTATATTTGCAGAGCTAGGTGTGATGGCACACTCCCGTTAGCCCAGTACTTTAGGAGGTTGAGACAAGAGGACTGAAGGTCTGAGGCCAAACTCGGCGGATCTGTGAGAGCCCCTCAGTGAGACCTGGTTTCAAAATAAAAAATAAAATAAGGTTGGAGATGTAGCTCAGGGGTAGACTATCCCTGGGTTCAATTCTCAGCACCACTAACTCCAAGTATAGAGTTGCTATTTTCTTTGTAGTGGGGGACTAGGAAGCTCAAAGAAAAAAAAATGGTGGTATTTCTGACTATTTAATTTGCCAGAAGCCAGCAGCCCCGGGACACGAGTGTTTGTTTGGTTCTCTCTTGCCCTGAGCCGCGGCAGCCGGCAGGGTGGCCAGGGAGTGGCCATAGATGAGCTTCTCCCCATGATTTAGTAATCCTCGGGCTGTCTTTTATTTCGTTTTATTTTTTTGTACTGGGTTGAACCCATGGATTTCCTACTCCCAACTACACCCCCGCCCTTTCATTTTTTATTTTGAAACAGGGTCTCTCTAAGTTGCTGAAGACAGTGCTGAGGCTGGCCTTGAGCCTGTGATCCTCCTGTCTCAGCCTCCCAAGGACTGGGATGAAGGCGTGCGCCCCCTCTGACTTCAGTCTCCGGGAGCTGGTGCCTGGAGGAAGCAGCTTCCTGGACCTCGCCACCGGGTGCGGGTCATTCAAGCCACACGGGAGGAGGTGCCCAGCCCTCCTCCCCGGGCAGGCTCGCAGTCTTATCTCCACAGCAGGGACCAGAGCAAGGAGCAGGGATCCTGCGGCCAGTCCTCGGGATGGCCGTTCAGTCATTCTGTGCTGAGCGAGCTCACGCCGAGGCCGCAATGCTGGCTCTCTAAATATCATCTCTGGGGCCAGGCGTGGTGGCGCACGCTTGTAATCCTAGCATTGGGTAGGCTGAGACTGGAGGACTGCGGTTCGTGGCCAGCCTTAGCTACTTAGTTAGGCTCTTTGCAACTCAGTGAGACCCTGTTTCAAAAATAAAGACTAGAAGGTAGGCGTGGTGGCGCATGCTTGTAATCTCCGTGCTTGGGAGGTGGAGACAGGAGGATCATGCATGTTCGAAGCCAGCTGTGCTGGCTTAAGAGACCCTGTTTCCAAATAAAAATATAAAAAATAGGTGTCTGGGAGTGTAGCCCGGAGGTAGAAGTGTTTCCAGGAACCCCAGTACCACCAAAAAAAAAAAAAAAAAGAGGAAGAAACAGGGTCTCACTAAGTTGCAGAGGACCTCACTAAGTGGCTGAGGCTGGCCGCGAACCTCCAGTCTCAGCCTCCCAAGTACTGGATTAAAGTGTGTGCCACCATTAAAGCAAGGCGCCTCCCTAGGTGACCAGGCTGTGGGATGACTGCATCGGGCTAATTAACATCTCCGGGGCCTCGCGGACTTACCACTTTACTGTGGCGAGACATTTAAAGGCATTTTTTCCGTCTATAATACGTTGTCATTAGCTCTGATAATTAATGTCTCTGAAGACAAAGGACGAGAGTCGCTCCACGTGCTCTTCTCCATCCCAAAGCTGCGCCGTCACGGAAACAGGGCATCACTGGCTTTTGGGAAACGTGTCAGCAAGGAAAATGGTCCAGGCCAGTGGGGCACTAACGGAGGCTCGAGCTGAGCGGGCGCCACACGATCACCCCCAGGGCAGCCGGGACAGCGGGGTCCTCAGCGCCGGCCCTACCCCGCTCTGCGCAAAGATGGGGCCGTGTTAGGTTCAGTCTACCTCAACACCGGATCACCGGATCAGGAGACAAGGATCCCGTAGGTCAGAGGTAGAATGGCCCTGGATTCAATGCCCAGCAACACACACACGCGCGCACACACACACACACACACACACACACTCAGGAGTCTGTGAGCCCACCCGGGGTGGTGCCTGCCTATAATCCCCGTACTTGGGAGGCTGAGGCGGGAGCATCGCAGGCTCTCAGTCAGCCTCCACAATTAAGGGGGCACCCAGCCGCTTAGCAAAAAAAACACGTTAAGTAAGGCTGGGGCGTAGCTCTGAGGCAGAGCATCCTTGGATTCAATCCTTAGTATAGAAATAAAAAGAAAGAAAAGAGAAATCCAAATAGTGTCAATCAAGTCATCCTTATTGCTACAGAATACCAAGGTTCCTACACAGACGATGGAAGACCTTTTCTTTGGTTACTCACAGATTCTTTTTCTCCTTTCCCTTCTTTTTTATCTTTTTTTTTCTATCTTATATTTTGTTTTTGTTGTTTTTTTATTTATTTTGGTGGTATTAGGGGTAGAACCCAGGGGCATTCTACCTCCGAGCTATACGCCCAGACCTATTTTTTATTCTTTATTTTGAAACAGGGTCTCACTAAGTTGTATAGGGTCTCACAAATTGCTGAGTCTGGCCAGGAACCTGTGATCCTCCGGTCTCAGCCTCCCAAAAAGTACTAGGACTACAAGCATGCGCCACCACGCCTGGCTTGTTTTTGTTTTTTTTGAGTACTGGTGATTAAACCCAGGGACATTCTACCTCTGAGCTATATCCCTAGCCCTACTTTACTTTATATTTTAAAATTTGAAACACTTGCTAAGTTGCTGAGGCTGGCCTCAAACCTATGATCCTCCTGCCTCAGCTTCCCAAGAACTCAGGTTTTAGGCATGAACTACCTGGTTAGTCCTGGTGTTGGTGTGTGTGTGTGTGTGTGTGTGTGTGTGTGTGTGTGTGTGTGACCTTCCTGTCTCAACCTCCCAAGTTCTGAGATCACAGGCGTGTGCCACTGCACCCAGCTATAGATTCTTAAAGGCAGGACTTAAAAACCTTCCTCAAGCCGCTAGTCAGAGCTTCCCGTGCAGCCCGCATGGAGCAGAAGCAGCGTCTGTGAAGAGATGTTGCCTGGATGTGACCTATCCACATAACAAGTGGGATTTTTAATTAAATCTCAGTTTAAAAAAGTCTTGGCCCAGTTTTGTTCCGGTCCTGCATCTGTGAATGAAACCCAGCTCTCTAGGTAGACTGACATGTTCTAACTTGGGGTCCTGTAAATAAGAAAGAAAACAGTCAGGCGTGGTGGTGCGCCCCTGCAATCCCAGTACTTGGGAGGCTGAGACAGGAGGATCACAGGTTGGGGGATCATACATTTGTGTGGTGAACAATCTAGCGAGGCCCTCAGCAACTTAGAGACACCCTGGAGTTGTGGCTCTGAGATAGAATGCCCCTGGATCTATCCCCAATACCAGTAGGCAGGCTGGCTGGCCAGGCTCCAACCTCGGCACAAGTTTCTAGCTGCACCGATGCGTCTGCAGGCCCTCTGAGGACGTAGCTCTGTTACTTCCGCAGGGGAACCTCTTGGCTTCGGTGACAGCTTGGATGGTTTCCATGCTGTGGACTCATTCACCCGCGTTGCCCGACATGAGGCCCACACACCACCTGCTCACGGCACGTCCACGACGCAGGCCCCAGTCTGAACCCGGCCGAGAGGACCAGGGAGCTGCTGGCCCGCCAACGCGACCGATTGTCCACCCGGCTCTGCGCTCGGGAAGGCCTCCCTTGGTGGTAAGCACGCGGCTTTGGCGAGGGGTTTCGTTTGTATGGTGAGCTCTGAGCTGGTGTTAGGGGTTTTAGGAGTGCTGAAGTCTGGTCCCAGGGTGACTTAAAGGGAGGTTGGAGCGAGGAAGGGGGTGCACGCCTCTGATCCTAGCGTAGGGGAGGCTGAGAGAGGAGGATCAGTTTGAGGCCAGCCTCAGCAATTTAGTGAGACTCTGTTTAAAAATAATTATTAAGCTGAGAGTGGTGGCCCATGCTTATAATCCCAGCTCTGGATGGCGATTCACGGCCAGCCTCAGCTACTTAGTGAGGCCCTCCGCAACTTAGTGAGACCCTGTTTCAAAATAAGGAATAAAAATAGGGCAGGGGTCTAAGTAGCTCAGAGGTCAAATGCCCCTGAGTTCCATCTCCAGACTCACAAAATAAATAAATAAATGAATGAATAAAAGGACTAGTAGTGTAGCTCAGAGGTAGAATGCCCCTGGGTTCAATCCTCAGTACCAAAAATAAAGAAAAAAGCCTGTTTATTAGTAGCATTCTTTTATTTTTTGTGATACTGGAGGTGGAACCCAGAGGCATTCTACCTCCAATAGACACCTCCTGCCCTGTTTTTTATTCTTTATTTTGAAACAGGGCCTCACTGAGTTGCAAAGGGCCTCACTAAGTAGCTGAGGCTGGCCGTGAACCGCGATCCTCCTGTCTCAGCCTCCCGAATGCTGGGATTACAAGCGTGCGCCACCACGCCCGGCTTCCTTTACATTTTAAAAATTAATCTTCACACCAATATTCCCAGGTAGGTACTGCCACCATCTGCATTTGATAAGGATTTGGGGGTTTTTTTGTTGTTTGTGTTTGTGGTTTCTTTTGGTGGTACTGGGGTTCCTGGAAGCCCTTCTACCTCCGGGCTACACTCCCAGACCTATTTTATATTTTTTATTTGGAAACAGGGTCTCTTAAGCCAGCGCGGTTGGCTTAGAATCTGCGCGATCCACCTGTTTCCGCCTCCCAAGCGCGGGGATTACAAGCGTGCCCACCACGCCCGGCTTGGATAAGGATGTGAACCCGGGCCTTTCTGGCCTCGGATTCTGGGCTCCCAACCCCCCTGCGCCCCCTTACATCATCCGCTGGAGTGAGGATGCCTGTCCCTGTTACCTGCATCCCTTAGGTGGTGACTGTACGAGGCTGCTGATACGTAAGGTATTTTGCTCTTAACTTGGATGATCCGTGGTGAACAGCTACGTCCCTTCACGTCTAGTCACTGAGAAGCAGGAAGAGCGATCTGGTGCCCCAGGAGCAAGGCTAGCTCTGGCCCAGCGGTGGGGATGCTGGCGAGCTGAGCAGGGCCAGCGCCAGGGCAGGGGCGGAGAGGCCGCGCTGGCTTTGCGCTCAGCTGGTCCCTGCCGCAGGGCGGGGCTGGGCCCTGCAGAACTTAGAAAACAAATTTCCTTACTATGTAAAAAACTATGATTACTCGGCTTTTAAAACCGACTCTGCGAGCAAGCACCACCTCATTAGCTGGCCTATAAATAGTACTTGGATCCTTGGGCAAGCGCCATAGATATTTGAGCATTAAGAGAAAAGTCACAATAAGTCTCTTGTTTCCGAAAAACAAAAGAGCTCTCAGGCTCCCCAGACTTCCAAAAGTTTGCAAATGTCAGATGCAGGGGCGCAGGCCAGGCTGGCGGGCCACCGGAAGGAGCCTTCCCATGGCGGTGCCCGGCCCGCCCTGGCTCCCTCGGCGATGGCTGGACTACCACCTTTGTCAAAGGACATATATTGATTTATTTATTATTTTGGAAGTACTGAGGATGAAACCCAGGGGACCCTATCTCCGAGCTATACCCCCAGCCCTCTGTTTTATTCGTGTGTGTGTGTGTGTGTGTGTGTGTGTGTGTGTGTGTGTGTTACTGGGGATGCAACCCAGGGGCCTTCTACCTCTGGGCTGTACTCCTAGACCTATTTTTATATTTTATTTGGAAACAGTGTCTCACTAAGTTGCTGAGAGCCTAAGTTCCTGAGATTGGCTTCAAACCTGTGTGATCCTCTTGTCTCAGCCTCCCAAGGACTGGGGTTCCAAATGTGCCCCACCATGCCCAGCTTTATTCTTTATTTTGAAATAAGGTCTCACTAAGTTGTGGAAGGCCTTGCTAAGTAGCTGGGCCTGGTCTCGAACCTGTGATCCTCCGGTCTCAGCCTCCCAAGTGCCGGGATTGTAAGTGTGCGCCCCCACGGCCTTCTTGGGAAGTCAATTCAATCTCCTTGCTTCTCCGTCTTTTGGCCAAGGTCAAATGTAGGAAGTAAATTTAATACCATTGTGGGTAAGAATCACAAACTACTCTGGGCATTATTTCAACAATACCGTTGCAGTCCTGTGGTCAGAAAAACAGGGGCTCGGGTCCTCACTGAGCCCCGCTTGGGGGCCAGGGCGTGCCGGGTCTGCCAAGCGTGGCCCGCCCTGGGGTCGGGACCTACCCAGGGGCCTGTAGGCTGCTGCCAGGCGGGCAGGAAAAGATGCTTCTCACTCCTGCCAGTACCTCAGAGGGAGGCCAGCGAGGCTGCTCCTGGGGAGACGCAGGGAGAGGAGGGTCTGGAAGTCCAGGGAGAAGAGACGGGACTAGAGGGAGGCACTCGTGTGGGGAGACAGGGAGGCCCCACATGGCCCCTGCCAAGGACAGTCCTGAAGGTCAGATGAGAGGGATGCCTGCCGCTTGCATGCCTCTCCGGGAGATGTACCCTGGCCTGTCTCACCCGCCACACAACGGCCATTCGAGGTCCTTTCTATCCCCAAGGACGCTTCACGCTGACTCGTCTCCAGACACACAGCTTCTGAGAGGCGGAACCAGGGCCCAGACCCAGGGCTGCCTGCAAATCTCTTGCCTAAAGACCCAGTGCTGGCCACGCGAGGGACCCCGGCACAGCCTCCTAAGAACGAGTGTGGCGCTCAGTGACCTTCACTCCACGGCCACAGGCACTGCGGGGACTCCCTCATCCCACAGAGCTAGTACGAAACTGTGATGGACTGACATTACCACCCACTATTTATTTATTACCACTCTGTGCTGCGCGCAGAGGCCCACGTCTGTGATTTTAGTACCTGGGAGGCTGGGACAGGATTGAGGGTTCAAGGCCAGCCTCTGGAACTTGGTGAAGAACCTGTTTCAAAATATAAGTAAAAGCCAGGCGTGGTGGCACACACTTGTAATCCCGGCGCTTGGGAGGCTGAGACAGAGGATTGTAAGTGAGGCCCTCCGTAACTTGGTGAGACCCTGTTTCCAAATAACGCATAAAATAGGGCTGGTCATGTAGCTCAGAGGTAGACCGCCCCAGGTTTCAATCCCAGTACTCCCCACACACACGCAAACAAAATAATAAAATAAAAAATGAGTAGGGCTGAGGGTATAGTTTGAAGATAGAATGCTTCTGGGTTCAATTCCTAATATCCTAAATAATTAAATAAGTAGCCAGGCACATTGGCACAAGCCTATAACCCTGGTACTTGGGAGGCTGAGACAGGAGGATCATAGGTCCGGAGCGACCTTTGGATACTCTGCAAGACAACAGCAACTCAGCGAAAACCCTGCTTCAAACATAAAAAGTCTGGAGTATGTCTCAGAGGTAGAATGCCCCTGGGCTCCATCCCCAGAACCAAAAAATAGATAAGAGCCGAGCGTGGTGGCGCACGCTTGTAATCCCCGTGCTTGGGAGGCGGAGACAAGAGAATCGCACAGGTTCGAAGCCAGCTGTGCTGACTTAAGAGACCCTGTTTCCAAATAAAAATATGAAATAGGTCTGGGAGTGTAGCCCAGAGGTAGAAGGGCTTCCAGGAACCCCAGTACCACCAAAAAACAAAAACAAAAACAAAAAATAGATAAGAACCAGAGCTGTGAGGCAGGGTTCAGCCCAGTGACGGCTGGGGAGAGCAGCCCTGCCTCCCTCCAAGCAGGTCCTAGGCTCCAGGTGCCTTAACCCCCTAACCCCCCCACAGGACGGGCTCCTCCCACATTCCTGGCTCCCAAGGCCACTGCCTTCATCCCTGAATACCCGAGGAAGCAGGAAACATGTGCTGTGGTCACCGCCTCGCTGACACCAGATGTGGCGCCAAATGTTCCACCCGGCCCAGACAGCTGCGGCCACACAGGATGACCCTGGGGCCGCGGGCCCACTGCACCTGTCACTGGCAGCTGAGCTCGCCGTCCCGGCCACCAGGTCATGGCCCTCCGGGATGGTGGCCCCGAGGTCTCACTTCAGCAGCTGTCCCCCGCACTTTCAGCTGTTTGCCAGAGAGGACCGCTGAGGTCTGCCCAGCTACTCCAGAAGGCACCCACACACACTTTCTCCCCATCTACTTTCCTGAGAAGTCAGGTCCCCCCAATATCCATCACCTCAATAGTCTATCAAGATGCTAATGGCCTGGCATGGTGGCTCACGACTGTAATTCCAGCACTTGCGAGACTGAGATAGGAGGATCACAGGTTTGAGGCCAGCCTCAACAACTTAGCAAGACCCTCAGAAAACTAGTGAGACCCTGCTTTAAAATAATAAAATAAATAAGCCGGACATGGCGGTGCACGCTTGTAATCCCAGTGTTTGGGAGGCTGAGACAGGAGGATCATGGTTTGCGGCCAGCCTCAGCTACTTATTGAGGCCCTTTGCAACTTAGTGAGACCCTGTTTCAAAATAAAAATACAAAATTGGGCTGGGGGTGTAGCTTGGAGGACGAATGCCCCTGGGTTCCATCCCCAGTACTGCAAAGAAAAGAAAGAAAGAAAGAAAGAAAGAAAGAAAGAAAGAAAGAAAGGGAGGGAGGGAGGGAAGGAGGGAGGGAGGGAGGAAAAAGAAGGCTGGGGATGTCACTTGCAGGTAGAATGTCCTGGGTTCCATCCCCAGGACTGCAAAAAATTAAAAATTAAAAAAATTAAATAGCCGGGCGTGGTGGCGCACGCTTGTAATTCCTGCACTTGGGAGGCAGAGACAGGAGGATCGCGCAGGTTCGAAGCCAGCGTGCTGGCTTAAGAGACACTGTTTCCAAATAAAAATATATATAAAAAATAGGTCTGGGAGTGTAGCCCGGAGGTAGAAGGGCTTCCAGGAACCCCAGTACCACCAAATCAATCAATCAATAAATAAATAAATATAAAAATAAAAAATTAAATAAATAAAGCCGGACTTGGTGGCACATGCTTGTAATCCCAGCATTCTGGAGGATGAGACTGGAGGATTGCGGTTCACAGACAGACTCAACTACTTAGTGAGGTCCTCTGCAACTCAGTGAGACCTGGTTACAAAATAAAGAATAAAAAATAGGGCAGGGGGTGTAGCTCGGAGGTCAAATGCCCCTGGGTTCCATCCCCAGACCCGCATAAATGAATAAATAAATAAATAAATAAATACCTCAGCCCGCAACACTGCCAGACACAAGCCCCACCTGCCATTCCTTCACAGAGCCTTTTTTCCTGTCCATAAACAATCCTTCTGTTTACTGTGTGTGTGTGTATGAGAGAGAGAGAGAGAGAGAGAGAGAGAGAGAGGGAACCAAGGGACATTCTACCTCCAAGCTACACCCCCAGACTTTTTATTGGTTAATTTTGGTTCTGCGAGTTGAACTGGGGACATTGTACACAGCATGGGATATAAACCAGTTTCAGGAACTCACAGAGAACGCGTTTAGACATGGTGGCACGCAGCGGCTAGTGGGGACTGTGGGGGTACCTTCGCACCTCTGGAGGGCCAACACCGTTGATGCGTCTGGACTGCTGGCAGAGGCTGCTGAGAGGCCACGAGCCTAGATGGGTTTGTCAAACGACACCGGGCAACACTCACAACACTCTGTAAACAACGGGCCAGAGCAAACGCGACTCCACTCCCTGAAGGCTCCTGCTGACCAGCCCCTCGCTGACAAGGACGTCCTCAAATCTGGCTTGGCACAGCCCACACGGGACATTTCGCGACCTCTTCCCGCCTCGCCTGCCTTAAGCGCTACCCGCCAGAATGTGTTTCCCTCCTGATTGACCAATGCAAACCCTCAGCATGCGAACAGACACGGCTCCATCCTTTCCTGGAGACCCTCCATAAGTTTTATCTCAATAAAGCCAGTTTACCCTAGAGTGTCTCCCTCATCCCCCTCCCTCCCGGCCCTCCCACCCGAGGGCGTGCTATACCAGCTACACTCTCAGCCCTGTGTAGTTTTTACTTTGAAACAGAGTCTTGCCGAGTTGTTGAGGGTCTCACTAAGTTACCAGGCACTACGATCCTCCTGTCTGAGCCTCCCAAGTATGAGATTACAAGTGTGTGCCACCATGCTTGGCAGGATAGCAGATCAAGTTCTATGACAAAGGAATGAGTTCTTGAACTTTCAAAATGTTCTTGTCTCTTTCTCTCCCTCTCCTCTCACCTTCTCTTCTCTTTCTCGCTCATTATTTATTTCATGGCAGGGCTGGGGCCCAGGGCCTCCCCAGGCCAGCGCTGTAGCATGGAGCTCACCCACAGCTGGCTGTGATGGTCGGCTCGCTTCCCTTGGCCCTGGCCAGGCTGGGTCGGTGACATCTAGAGCACGCTGGCAAGAGGTCAAGCTGCGTGCTAGTTCCCATTTGCAGGACCAGGGAGATGTGCTCAGAGTCTTTTACATAAACAGATGCCAAGACTCCAGGCTGAGTGGTTCTACTCAGGATTATCCCTTCCCGTGCCCCCGGGAAGCTCTGGGCTGGCTGCCGGTGCATTTAGCAGGACTTACAATGGCATGGCTCACAACCCTGAGGCTCTATCAAATGGAATCCAGGAGATGGTTTTCCACCTAATTTAAATCATTTAAGGACTGCAGTAATAAGCACCTTATTGAGAGGCTGGGATTTGAGCAATGGCAGTTACGAGGTCATGGTGAGCTGGGACAGGACCTTGTCAGCGTCGGCCATGTAGGGACAGGCGTGGTGGCCACTGCACGCCCCCGAGGCCTGACCTGGCTGGCCACAGCAGCCAAGGTCATGATCTCCAATGTTACAGCCTCCTCTTTATAAAGGGCTTAGCTATTTAATGTAAGAATTAGATTCTGCATATATGGGTGTGTACACATACATACATACATATATCCACATATACACACATGTGCACAGCCTGTTATTATTTATATTTTTGGTACTGGGAATTGAACTCAGGGGTATTCTACCTACCAACTGTACCCCCAGCCATTTTAATCTTTTTTTCCTTTTTGAAACAGGGTCTCACAAAATTAATGAGGCTGGCCTTAAACCTGCAATCCTCCTGTCTCAGCCCCTAAGTACTGGTATGATAGGCATGTGCCTTCATACTCAGCTTCTTTGTATGCTTCTAAAGTTTGATTTTTTCACCCTAACATGTATGTGAAAATGGCATTGTCTATTTTGAATTGAAAAAGGCATTGTCTATTTTGAGTTAAAAATGGTATTATCTATTTCTCTCCTAAATGGTGAGCATATGTAAAGGGGTAGAAAGCAGGGGCCTGGGGACATTTAAAGTCATCACCAGGACTTCCAGGAAGATGGCGACGGAGAAAAGCAGCATTTATGAGTCCCGCTAACAATTGATCTCTATTATCACAAAATCAGCACCTCTCATAGCCAGAAAACACCATCAGCAGAGAAATAAAAACTGTAAATACAAGGGACAGAGAAAAAGAGGGCTGGAAGAACAACCAGACACCAGAAAGAAACCAGCCCGCAGTGCCACGGCCGGAACCACGGCGCGAAGCCGCGGCGGTGCCATCTTCCCTTGCAGCAGCAGGCTCCAGAGAGGAGGGGGACACAGAACTGAGCTCAAAACCAGAGAGGAGATACGCCAGCCTCAAGGCCAAGGACGCGGCATCTGTGCCATACTGCCAGTGGCAGCGGCAAGTTCACCAGACGGCTCCAGATTAAGACACTCAACAAGCCACCAGGCTCCAGAGAGGAGGGGTGGACAGCGAACTGAGGTGAGCAGCTGCAGAACAGCCGGGTGTAACTCAACAGTTTTTTCAGCGCAAGGAGCATCTAAAGCTCCCAGGGGCCAGGCTCAGCACACCCTGCAGGGACTCAGAGCTGAGCTCAAAACCAAAGAAACACCCCAGCCTCACAGCTGAGGGTGTGGCAGTGGTGCCATATTGCCAGCGGCGACAGCAGCGAGTTCATCGAGTCCACTATAGCTCCACCAGCGCACAAAACAACCGTGAGTCAAATTGCAGCCCCCTAAAGGAGAAATCCCAGTACTGTACTTCCAGGGAATTGCACAGATAGTCTCCCTGGGTCCAAGATTTTTGCAGTCCAAGCTAGTGGGGGAGTGGCGGTGGCAGAGATATCACACCATAGTCGCAGGCCCCCGTTGGAGAACGCCCAGCCTGGCACCCCCATAGTCTAAAGCAGTCTCGATTGACTCCCTGGGTCTGAGACTTTGCAATACAACCCAGTAAAGGAGTAGTGGGGACTAAGATACCACAGACTCGAGATCCAGAACACCTTAATTGAAGTCGTAGTGACCCAGGGAAGAACCCAGAGAAGGCACAAACTTCAGAAATCATGGAAAAGAGGAATAACAATGGAACAATGAATGCCCACAACCCCACAACATCAGAACCTGATAACACAGAAATTTAGAGATCTCTAGAAGATCAAATCAGGAAAATAACTGTAGAAATAATAGAGGAACTTCGAAAAGAATTCAGAGAGAGTCTAAAAGAGATAAAGGATGCAATTAATGAAGTAAAGGCCTCAATTCAAAGTATTAACAACCGACTAGACCACATGGAGAATAGAATCTCGCTCCTAGAAGATGATCACTCCAAAAGAATTTGACACTGAAGAATATGGGCCCATTTTAAGATAGCTAACCTAAGAATAACTGGAATAGAGAAGGGAAAAGAAGGTGAAACCAAAGGGATCAATAATCTCTTCAAAGAAGTAATAGCAGAAAATTTTCCAAACATAGAGCAAGAGGTTGATACACAGGTCCAGGAAAATTATAGAACTCCCTTTAGACAGGATCAGAGAAGAGGATCCCCACGCCACATCATTGTCAAAATGACCAATGTGGAAGCCAAGCAGAGAATCTTAAAGGCAACAAAAACAAAAGGCCAAGTGACATTCAGAGGCAAACCAATTAGAATCACTCCAGACTTCCCAAACCAAGTCATGAAAGCCAGAAGGGCTTGGAGTAACATATTCCAAACTCTAAAAGAAAACAACTTCCAGCCAAAAATTCCCTACCCAACAAAACTATCTATCAAATTAGATGGGGAAATAAGAAGCTTCCATGACAAACAGAAACTGAAGGAATTTATGTCTTCAAAACCAGCGCTAGAGAAATACTCAAAGAGATTAACTACAAAGAAGAAATAGGTAATACACGCCAGAACCAAAGAAACAAGATTTTCCATCCAGCATACAAGTAAGCATAGAAGAATAAACAGTATCTCAAACAGAAATAAAATCTTAACATGTTAGGAATTAAAAATTATATCTCTATAATCACACTGAATGTAAACAGCCTCAACTTCCCAATAAAAAGACATAAAGTGGCAAAATGGATTAAAAACCAGAATCCATCCATCTGCGGCTTACAAGAAATACACCTTACAAGTAAAGATAGGAAAAACTCAAGGTAAAGGGCTGAAGCAAGGTAATCCATCCTAATGGAACCACTAGCCAACCTAACTAAAAAAAAGAGAGAGAGAATCAATCCAAATTATGAAGATAAGAGATTAAAAAAAAAGAAATTACTACTGATAGTGTAGAAATCCAGAGGATTATCAGAAACTACTTTGAAAAACTATACTCCAACAAAATGGAAAATCTGGAGGAAATCAACAACTTCCTAGATACATACAACCTTCCTAAACTGAGTCAAGAAGATATAGAACACTTAAACCAACCAATAACAATCAAAGAGATTGAAACAGCAAAGAAAAGCCCAGGACCAGATGGTTTCCCAAGTGAATTCTATAAAACCTTTATAGGAGAACTAACCCCAATACTCCTCAAACTATTTCATGAAATAGAAAAAACCGGGACTCTCCCAAATACATTCTATGAAGCCAACATCACACTAATATCAAAACCAAATAATGACAGTTCAAGGAAGGAAAACTACAGGCCTATATCTCTGATGAACTTAGATCCAAAACCATTAAACAAAATACTAGCAACACACATTCAAAACCACATCAAGAAAATCATACACCATGACCAGGTAGGGTTCATTCCAGGGATGCAAGGCTGGTTCAACATACGAAAATCAATCCAAGCAATTCACCATATAAACAGAATCAAAGACAAATATCACATGATCATTTCAATAGATGCTGAAAAAGCATTTGATAAAATTCAACATCCATTTATGATAAAAAAAAACTGCAGAGAATTGGAATAGAAGGAACATATCTCAACATTATTAAGGCAATCTACAATAAGCCCACTGCCAATATCATATTAAATGAGGAAAAACTTCAAGAATTCCCCCTAAAAACAGGAATGAGACAAGGATGTCCATTATCACCACTTCTCTTCAATATAGTACTAGAGACTCTAGCCAGAGCAATAAGGCAAGAAAAGGAAATCAAAGGAGTACAAATAGGAAAAGAAGAACTCAAGCTTTCACTATTTGCTGATGACATGATACTATATTTAGAAAACCCAACAAACTCAACCAAAAGGCTTATAGAACTGATCAACCAATTCAGCAAAGTATCTGGATACAAAATCAATCTTAAAAGATCAGAAGCTTTCCTGTACACTAACCATAAATCTACTGAAAAAGAAATTCAGAAAACACTTCCACTCAGTATCTCCCACAAAAAAAAATAAAATAAAATACTTAGGAATAAACTTGACTAAGGAGGTAAAAGATCTCTATAAAGAAAATTATAAAACACTGAAAAAAGAAATCAAAGAAGATCTTAGAAGATGGAAGGATCTTCCATGTTCATGGATTGGCAGAATAAATATCATTAAAATGGCCATCCTTCCAAAAGTGATCTACAGATTTAATGCAATGCCCATTAAACTACCAAGATCATTCCTCACAGACATAGAAATATCTGTCCTTAAATTTATCTGGAATAACAAAAAGCCCAGAATAGCCAAGGTAGTTCTTAGCAACAAAAACCATGGAGGAGGAATCACAATACCTGATTTTAAACTATACTACAAACCACTGTAATAAAAACAGCATGGTACTGGCAAAAAAAAAAAAAGATACATAGAGCAATGGAGCGGAATAGAAGACCGAGAAACAAGTCCACACACTTTCTCAACCAGACCCCAAAAGCACAACAAATTAAAAGGCGAATCAATACATGGGATTGCATGAAACTGAAGGGCTTCTGTTCAGCAAAGGAAACTATGAAGAACCTCAATCTAGAGCCAACAGAATGGGAGAAGATTTTTGCCACCTACACCACTGATAGAAGACTAATACCTAGAATATACAGAGAACTCAAGAAACTCAACACTAAGGAAACAAAGCATCCAATAACAAAATGGGCAAGCAAACTAAATAGACACTTCACGAAAGAAGAAATTCAAATGGCCAATAAATGCATGAAAAAATGCTCAACCTCACTGGCAGTCAGAGAGATGCAAATCAAAACTACCCTGAGATTTCACCTAACTCCAACTAGAATGGCAATCATTCAAAACACAGACAACAACAGATGCTGGCGAGGATGTGGAGAAGTGGGAACTCTAAGACATTGTTGGTGGGATTGCAAATTAGTGCCACCACTTTGGAAAACAGTATGGAGAATTCTCAGAAGAATGGGAACAAATCTACCATTTGATCCAGCAATACCACTTCTGGGTATCTACCCAAAAGAAAAGAAACCAAACTACCAAACTAATGCATATGTATCTATGTTCATAGCTGCACAATTCACCATAGCCAAACTATGGAACCAGCCAAGATGTCCATCAACAGATGAATGGATTACAAAACTGTGGGATATGTACACAATGGAATTTTACTCAGCCATTAAAAAAAAACTCAATTACATCATTTTCAGGGAAATGGATGGAACTGGAGGACATTATGCTAAGTGAGATTAGTCAGTCACAAAAAATAAGAAATCAGATGCTTTTCCTAATATGTGAGAGTTAGGGAGAATTGGGTCATAGGAGGAACTCTTGAAAAAGGAAATCCTAGACAACAATCACTTGTGCTCTTCCTTTCCAACTTGGGCCCGGCAAAATGGCTCCCGCAAAAAAGGGTGGTGAGAAGAAGGGCCGTTCAGCCATCAACGAGGTGGTGACGTGGGAGTACACCATCAATATTCACAAGCGCATCCACGGAGTGGGTTTTAAGAAGCGTGCCCCTTGGGCACTCGAGGAGATCCGGAAGTTTGCCATGAAGGAGATGGGGACTCCAGATGTGCGCATTGATACCAGGCTCAACAAAGCCGTCTGGGCCAAAGGAATCAGGCACGTTCCATATCGGATTCCTGTGTGATTGTTCAGAAAGCGGAATCAGGATGAAGACTCACCCAACAAACTTTACACCTTGGTCACCTACGTTCCCGTTACCACCTTAAAAATCTGCAGACAGTCAACGTGGATGAGAACTAACCACTGTAAGCCAAATAAAAGTTATAAAAGCTAAAAAAAAAAAGAAAAAAAGAAAAAGGAAATCCTATAGAGGAGCAAACAAGACAACCTAAAGGAGGAGAAAGGAGGGAGGAAGAGGAAAATCTCTAAAACACACAATGTACTTAAACATATCGAAGTCAACCACTAAGCCGAGCAAGGGAGGGAGGGACGGGGAGGGAATGGGATGGGAATTGGGTAGGGGTTAAATCAGTGATGTGTGCATATCTGTACACACAAGTTATTTACCCCAATATGACGTATGAATATAATGCACCAATAAAAATAAATAAATAAGTAAATAAATAAATAAATAAAGTCATCACCAGGCTGACCGGGGGCATCTGAGCACCTCGGAGAACAGGGCCACAAGCATTCCCCTAACACAGCTGCAAAGTGTCCCCAACCATGACTTAGAACCAATCTGTAAGAGCCACATCTGGGCTGCTTTAGTTTGAGTCGTTCTGTGCAGATGTTTGTTTTTATTTTTGGCGGCACTGGGGGTTGAACCCAGGGGCGTTCTACCTCTGAGGTACACCCCAGCCCTATTTTATTTTTATTTGGAAACAGGGTCTCCCTAGGTTGATGAGAGTCTCACTACTTGCCGAGGCTGTTCTCCAACCTGCGATCCTCCTGTCTCAGCCTCCCAAGTACTGGGATGAAAAGCAAGTGCCCCACGCCCAGCTCCGTGCAGATGTTTGGAGATGTGTAACTCCTACTGTTCTTTTTTTTTTTAATTTTTTACTGGTGCACTGTATTCATACATCATAGTGGGATACAAACTTTTGTAGACATACATGCACACATTGCCAGTCAACCCCCACCCGATCCCCACCCCATTCCCTCCCCATCCCTCCTTCCCATGCTTGGCTTAGTGGTTGACATCTAGTATTATAGCAATTTATCCAAAATTAAAAATGATAATCTCACATAACAGTTTCATTTGTCTGATACCAAGCTTTTGATAACATAAAGATAACATTTCAATATTTCTTTTTGCTTTCTTTCTTACCAGAGAATATTTTTTCTTTTTTTTTTTTAGGTGAAACTATCATATATTTATATATTTATTTTTCAGAAAAAAATCTATCCTAATATGGAATATGGACTCTAGATACCCAAAACGATCTTGAAAAAGAACAAAGCTAGAAGATATATATTTTCTGATTTCAAACCATATAAAGCTACAATAATTGAAACAGTGTAGTACTGTTCTAAAGGCAGATATATAAACCATTGGAGTTAAATAAAAGCCTAGAGCTAAATTCTTCCCTATATTGTCAAGTTATTTTTGACAAGGTTTCCACGAACATTTGGTGGTGGAAATAATAATCTTTTAACTAAATATTGTTGAAAAATAATACTTACATGGAAAAGAATAAAATTGGACCCTTACCTAATCCCATATACAAATATTAACTCAAAATAGATAAAAGACCTAAATATAAATCTTAAGACTATAAACTTTTAGGAGAAAATCTGGGTCATAAAACCTCACAACATTGAAATTGGCAGTGATTTCTTGGATATGATTTCAATGGCACAGGCAATAGAAGAGTATACAAACTCCCTAAAAAATAAAAAAGTATTGTATATACAAAGACAATGTAAACAGAGTTAAAAGTTACTAATAGAATGGGATAAAATATTTCCAAATGCTATATCTGAAGGTATATTAATATTCCAACTAGAAATCCTAAAAATTAACAACAATAAAGGCAAACAATACAATTTAGAGGTAGGTAAAAGACTAACATAAATAATGAATCTCCACAGATAACCAATCTTAGTTGTCTGTTGGATGGAAACTCTTGTTTCTCTGGTTCTGGTGAGTGTTACCTATTTCTTCTTTGTAGTTAATCTCTTTGAGTATTTTCTCTAGCGCTGGTTTTGAAGACATAAATTCCTTCAGTTTCTGTTTGTCATGGACGCTTCTTATTTCTCCATCTAATTTGATAGAAAGTTTTGCTGGGTAGGAAATTTTTGGCTGGAAGTTGTTTTCTTTCAGAGTTTGGAATATGCTACTCCAAGCCCTTCTGGCTCTCATGACTTGGTTTGGGAAGTCTGGAGTGATTCTAATTGGTTTGCCTCTGAATGTCAGTTGGCCCTTTGTTTTTGTTGCCTTTAAGATTCTCTGCTTGGCTTCCACATTGGTCATTTTGACAATTATGTGGCGTGGGGATCCTCTTCTCCGATCCTGTCTAAAGGGAGTTCTATAAGTTTCCTGGACCTGTGTATCAACCTCTTGCTCTATGTTTGGAACATTTTCTGCTATTGCTTCCTTGAAGAGATTGTTGATCCCTTGGGTTTCACTTTCTTTTCCCTCCTCTATTCCAATTATTCTTAGGTTAGCTCTCTTAAAATGGGCCCATATTTCTTCAATGTCAGATTCCTGCTGTTGGATATTTTTTTCTAGATTAGAAACTATGCGTTCATTTTTGGAATGATCATCTTCTAAGAGCGAGATTCTGTTCTCCATGTGGTCTCATCGGTTGTTCATGCTTTGAATTGAGGCCTTTACTTCATTAATTGCATCCTTTATCTCTTTTTGGCTCTCTCTGAGTTCTTTTCGAAGCACCTCTATTATTTCTACAGTTATTTTCCTGATTTGATCTTCTAGAAATCTCTGATTTTCTGTTTTATCGGGTTCTGATGTTGTGGGGTTGTGGGCATTCATTGCTCCAGTGTTATTCCTCTTTCCCATGATTTCGGAAGTTTGTGCCTTCTCTGGGTTCTTCCCTTGGGTCACTATGACTTCACTTAAGGTGCTCTGGATCTTGAGTCTGTAGTATCTCTGACCCCACTACTCCTTTACTGGGTTGTATCACAGAGTCTCCGACCCAGGGTGTCAATAGAGGCTGCTTTAGACTATGGGGGGTGCCAGATTGCACGTTCTCCTATGGTGTGATATCTCTGCCACCACCACTCACCCTTTGGGTCAAGTCCCAGGGAGTACAATACTGGGATTTCTCCTCTGGGGCCCGCAATTTGATTCACTGTTCTCGAGTACGCAGATGTAGCTAGCTATACTGGAATCGGTGAAGTCACTGCTGCTGCCGCCGGTGGCAATATGGCGCTGCTGCCACGCCCTCGGCCGTGAGGCTGGCGTATTTTTTCTTCTCTGGTTTTGAGTTCCACTCTGCGTCCCTGCAGCGTGTGCTGAGCTCAGCCACTGGGAGCTTTAGATGCTCCCTGCGCCAAAAGATCCCGCCTGACTGTTCCACAACGGCTCACCTCGGCTTGCTGTAGCCGTCCGGTGAATTCGCCACTGCTGCCGCGTCCTTGGGTGTGAGGCCAGTGTATCTCATCTGTGGCTCTGAGCTCTGTTCTCAGTCCGCTTTCTCTCTGGAGCCTGGTGATTTTTTTTGTTTCTCTGGTGATGGTGTTTTCTGGCTATGAAAGGCACTGATTTTGTGGTAATGGAGATTGGTTGTTAGCGGGGCTCTTAAGCCCTGCTTTTCTCAGCCGCCATCTTCCCAGAAGTCTCCTATTGTTCTTTTGCTGGACTGTTGTGGGCGCCCACGGGGCCAGGCTCAGGGCCTAGGGGCCCAGCTTGGCGGCCTCCAGCTGGAGTCTGCGAAGGCCGCTCACGGCTTCCTCCTCAAGTCAGAGAGACTAGAATCAAGGCAGGCTGGCTATCTCTATTATTTAAGTCAGTTCCCACCCCCAACTCCCACCTTTTTTGTCTTAAATAAATACATAGTTCAGTTGTTCAAATGCCAAAAAGAAAGAGCCTTCAGTCGTGAGATGAACAGTCACTTTAGGGCGCTCTTTATAAAGTTCAAATGGCAGGCTTCCTCCAAACACGCCCACCGCCGCCCTGGCGGCCTGGGCTGCCCTCTGGCTCCCACCGAGTCAGGCTACACACCCAGGCTCCAGCTCACAGGACGAACCGCTCTCTAACCTTGGGCACACGCAAGGGCCTTCGCCTTGCACACTCTGTTATGGCTTGGATTAGCTTGGCACTGGGGATGGAACCAGGGGCATTCTACCTCCACCTACACCAGCAGCTTTTTCACTTTGTGGTTATTTTTAATTTTTTTTTTTTTTTTTTTTTTTAGGTAGTGGGGATTGAACCCTGGGGCATTCTACATTTAACCTACAAATCCAGCCTTATTTTTTTATTTACTTATTTTTGTGGTACTGGGGACTGAACCCAGGGCATTCTACCTTGGAGCTACACCCCCAGCCCTATTTTGTATTCTTTGTTTGGGAAGCAAGGTCTCACTAAATTGTGGATTGTCTCACTAAGTAGCTGAGGCTGTCTGTCAACCGTGATTCTCAGATCTCAGCCTCCTGAATGCTGGGATTACAAGCATGAGCCACCACACCAGGCTTTTATTCTTTATTTTGAAATAGGGTCTCACTGAGTTGCAAAGGGCCTCACTAAGTAGCTGAGGCTGTCCTCAAACCGTGATCCTCCTGTCTCAGCCTCCCAAATGCGGGGATTACAAGCGTGCGCCACCACGCCCGCCTTCCAGCCTTTTCTAATGCATCCTCCCTCCTGAAGTACAAGAAGGACATTTCACAAGCCCTCAGCAGCTAGGGCTTTGCAGCAGAATCTGCTGTCTGGCTTGGTGGTGAGGTCCAGTAATCCCAGTACTTGAGAGGCTGACATGGGAGGATCACAGGTTCAAAGACACCCCTAGGCAAGTAGTGAGACCCTCGGCAAGGTAGCAGGACCCTGTGTCAAAAACAAAAAATAAGCCAGGCATGGTGGGGCACGCTTGTAATCCCAGCATTCGGGAGGGTGAGACTAGAGGATTGCAGTTTGCGGACAGCCTCAGCTACTTTGTGAGGCCCTCCACAACTTAGTGAGACCCAGTTTCAAAATAAAGAATAAAAAATAGGGCAGGGGTCGTAGCTCAGAGGTCAAATGCCCCTGGGTTCCATCCCCAGTCCTGCAAAAATAAATAAATAAATAAATAAATAAATAAATAAATAAATAAAATTTTAAAATATATAAAATTGGACTGGGTAGAAAAAATAAAAAATAAAATTGTAGCTCCGAGGTAGAATGCCTGTGGGTTGAATCCCCACTACCACCTTCCCACACACACAACTATGACCATTACTACTAATAATAATGTTCTGCTAGTTTGATGCTCTTATGCAAGATCCGGGTTTAGAGAGGACTTCAGAGTGAGCAGGCCTGAGTCCCGGCTGCGGGTGCTCTGTGGCTGAGCCAGGCTGGTTCGTTACCAGCTGCTCCAGGGGAGGCTTCCGGGCTTCACACACTGCTTGCCGAAACCCTGGGACCCAGTTGGCGGTGGCCTCTGGAGCTGGAGGCTCAGCACAGAATCTGCTCCATCGCCTCTCCTGGAAATGAATACTACAGGTGATCTCTCTTCCTAGCTACTTAGCAAGGCCCTTTGCAGCTCAGTGAGACCCTGTTTCAGAATAAAGAACAAAGCTGGGCATGGGGGTGCACGCTTGTAATCCCAGCATTTGGGAGGCTAAGATAGGAGGACCGTGGTTTGAGGACAGCTTCAGGTACTTAGTGAGGCCCTTTGAAACTCAGTGAGACTCTGTTTCAAAATAAAGAATAAGAAATAGGACTAGGGGTGGAGCTTGAAGGCAGAATGCCCCTGGGTTCCATCCCCAGTCCTGAAAAAAAAAAAAAAAAAAAGAAGAAAGATAAAAGGGAAATAATTATTTTTGGCTCACCCTGGAAAGGTAAAATAACTTGAAACTCAAAAATTCCAGCCAGGAGAAGCAGGATGGAGACAGCTGGAATTCTTTCCAGAAACTGTAGTTGGGAAAAAAAAAAAAAAAAAAAGGCATCTGAAGACAAGGTCGGTCTGCAGCTGTTGGCCAGGCCTGCTGGAAATAGGATCAGCTGGAGCACAGAAGGCAGGCATCTCCTGGGAATGGGGCAGGGCGGAGCATCCATCTAAGCCCTGCTGGGGACCACGAGCCAGCCGCGAGGCTCCTGCCCCAGGACCTTCCCCTGGGGCACCTCACGGTCACAGATGTGGAGTTGCCAACAGCCAAGGCTCACAGGGACAGGAGCAGCCTCAGTCCCGGCTCACGGCCTCCGAGGCCGAGGCCGCCGCGCTGTGCTGTTGGTTTGCATCTGCTGCGCCCTGGGCACCACTGTCTTCAGCAGCTACCACTTGAGGCAAAGGATTTCTGCGGCTTGCTTTCTTTTCTTCTTCTACTTTTATTTTTTAATTAATTAATTAATTAATTAATTTATTTATTTTGGTACTGGGGGTGGAACCCAGGGGCCTTCTACCTCTGGGATATACCTCCCACCTATTTTCTATTATTATTTATTTATTTATTTTTATTTTATTTATTTATTTATTTATTTAGGGTGGTACTGGGGTTCCTGGAAACCCTTCTACCTCCGGGCTACACTCCCAGACCTATTATTTTTTATATTTTTATTTGGAAGCAGGGTCTCTTAAGCCAGTGCGGCTGGCTTCGAACCTGTGCGATCCTCCTGTCTCTGCCTCCCAAGTGCGGGGATTACAAGCGTGCCCACCACACCCAGCCTATTTTCTATTTTATTTGGAAAGAGGGTCTCACTAAGTAGCTGAGGCTGGCTTTGAACCTGTGCGATCCTCTTCCATCAAGTACTGGGATTACAAGCGCGTGCCACCACACCCGGCTTCTTTCTCTCTCTCTCTCTCTCTCTCTCTCTCTCTCTCTCTCTCTCTCTCTCTCTCTCTTTCTTTCCTTCTTTCTTTCTTACCTTCTTTTGTGGTACTAGAAATTGAACCCAGGGCATTCTACTTCCAAGCTATACACTGGCCCTATTTTTAACTCTTCATTTTTTTGGTGGTACTGGGGATGGAATCCAGGGGCTTTCTACCTCCGGGCTACACTCCCAGACCTATTTTATATTTTATTTGGAAACAGGGTCTCTTAAGCCAACTGAGGCTGGCTTCAAACCTGCACGATCCTCCTGTCTCCGCCTCCCAAGCGCAGGGATTACAAGCATGTGCTACCACGCCCGGCTTTTTAACTCTTTATCATGAAACATGGTCTCACTAAGTTGTGAAGGGCCTCACTAAGTAGATGAGGCTGGTCTCAAACCTGCGATCCTCCTGTCTCAGACTCCCAAGTACTGGGATTACAAGTGTGTGCCCCATGCCTGGCTTCTGGGGTGTTTTTAGATGCACCTTTGATATCTTTTGGCAATCATTATTTATTCTGTGCTGCTTACGCAGGAGGATGGTGTTTTTTGGTTCCCGTTTCCACCACTGTGACCAAAAATACCTGACATGAAGAACTTAGAGGAGGGAAAGCTGGTTGGGCCACCGTTCCAGAGGTGCAGTCCAGAGCCGGCCGACTCCAGGCGGCCGTCAAGGCGGCAGGGGGCGGTGGAGGAGAGCCGGGCTCCACACGGTGGTGGCCCGGACACCTCTGAACCTTGCTGCACCGCTCAGAGGAGACTCGTGGGACGTTCCAGGTGAGGTGTGCACCGTCGGTCACCAGGCACGGCGCCTAAGCTGAAGTTGGATCTCCACCTCCGCCAGCCTCCCGCCTGAGCCTCCCCTTCCCCGGTTTCTATTGCAAGACACCGACGGTGGCCAACTCCCAGGCGGCTGCTCAGCCCCTGTGTGGGGCCTGGAAAGCTGGTCTCCAGAGGTCGTGCGGGATGGGGAGCCTCACGGGTGGGGATCTGCTGCTGCCTGCGTGGATGCCCGCCACCGCAGGGGTGATGGGAGGGAACTGGGCGGCTGCCAGAGCTGGCTTGGGCGACCACACACTCGTCGACACAGCCCTGGAGAGCGCCAGCCAAAAGATCACAACAGGCTTGGACGTTTACGTAACAAGCACCGTTCTGGGAGCGTGGGATAAACATGTGGATAGAGCGCAGAGAAAATGAGTGTTAGCTAAGACTATGTAAGCTGGCGGTGCCCCGCGGGCTGCTGGAGGCAGAGAGAGGTGTGGGGAGGTCTGCACTTCAGGAAGACCTGAAGCTGTTCCCGTATTTAATTTTATTTTTGGTACTGGGGTTTGAACCCAGGACCAGAATACCTCTAGACTACACCCCAAAATCCTTTTTATTTTTTCTTTTGAAACAGGGCCTCAGTAAGTTGCTGAGGGCCTCACTAAATTGCGGAGTCTGCCCTCAAACCTGTAATCCTCTTTCTCAGCCTAAATACTGGAATTATAGGCATCAGCTACCACACCCAAGTTGTTCTTTTTTTTTTTCTTTTTTTCTTTTTTTGTGGTATAAGAGATTGAATCCAGGGGCATTCTACCTCTAAGCTATACCCCAGTCCGATTTTATTATTTATTTTGAAACAGGGTCTCAATAAGTTGCAGAGGATTTCACAAGTTACTGAGGTTAGCCTCAAACCTGTGATCCTCCTGTCTCAGCCTCCCAAGTACTGGGATTAAAACTATGTGCCACCATCTCTGGTTGTGTGTGTGTGTGTGTGTGTGTGTGTGTGTGTGTGTGTGTTTTAACCAGGTCAAGCTGAGTGTAGTGGCACACTTTTGTAATCCCAGTACTTGGGAAGCTGAGACAGGAGGACTGCAGGTTCATAGCCAGCCTTAGCAACTTAGCAAGGCCCTCAGCAACTTAGTGAGACCCTGCTTCAAAATAAAAAATAAAATAGGATTGGGAGCGTAGCTCAAAGGTAGAATGTCCTTGGGTTGAATCCCCAGTACAACACACACACACACACACACACACACACACACACACAGCAACAACAGGTGCACATTTGCACCTAAGAGACATTTACAAATTATTTATGACCAGCCAGAATCCTAGAGCAAATAACAGAAATCAACCTGGGCGCTGGCGTCGGGACTGGATTTGAAGGTGCCATCCGCGCACTGATTCTACTGTTTCTTACCGCTTTGCTTGGGATCACCGGGCGGAGAGCAGTCTGGGCCTCAAGGTGGCCGGTGGGGCGGGGCAGCAGGAGCAGGCCTCTGTTTGTGAAGCAGTGGTCTCCACCCTGAGAACGCCCTCTGGGAGAGAACTACGCCAGGCCTGGTCGGGGCAGCCCAGGCACACACTGCTGGATTAATTAATTGTGCTGGTAAGAGTGGCCACCTGTGAGCCTATCAACTTCAGTCACTCTACCTCAAGCTACACTCCCAGGTCTTTTTTGTTTGTTTGTTTTGAAACAGAGTCTTGCTAAATCGCTGAGGCCTCAAGCCTATGATCCTCCTGCCTCGGCCTCCCACGTGCTGAGATTACAGGTGCACACCCTTGTGCAAGCTGTGAGGCCATTTCAACTTCACCGCAGTCTCTTCTTTGGGCAGAATTAGGGGCAGAGAAACAATGGGAAGGCGGGCATGGCATGGTGGCACACACTTACAATCCCAGCACTTGGAGGCTGAGACAGGACTGTAAGTTTGAGGACAGCCTCCACAAGTAGTGAGACTCTCGTCAACCTAGTGAGACCCTGTTTCCAAATAAGAAATAAAATCGGGCTGTGGGGGTAGAGCTCGAAGGTAGAATACCTTTGGGTCCGATCCCCACCCTCGCCAAAATAATATAAAATAATAAAAACAAGGGAAGAGAGAGAGCAAAGACTTTGTCCTGAGGCCGTGGGGCCTCCTGCCCAGCAGAGGACGTGAATCTCTGCTGTCTTCTGAGCGGCCGCGGGACACAGATACTACAATCCAGGCAGCCGAGCGCGGGCGAGAACTGAGCAGCAGCTTCCAAGCAGAAAGCCGGAGTGGGAGCCGGGGCGTCGTGGCCCCGGGAGGGCAGGCCCCAGGACCTTGACCAGGGCTTGAGCCAGAAAGGACTGCGGATTGGAACTCGATGGTTCCGCGTGGTGGCGGGAAACAGGAAGCGGGAGGTGTGGAACAGGAAAGGAATGTTGGCTTATCCCCAGGTGGCTTGGAGCTCTTGAAAGACCCAGAGGCAAAGGGATTTGTGCTTGGACAAAGGCTGGCTGCTGGAGGGGATCTGCGAGGGTGCGAGGGGCTAGAGTAGAAAACCAGGTGGGCGGAGATGCTGTGAACAAAGGCAGTGGGTGCCCTAGGGATGGAGGCACCTGAGTGCCTTCCCAGTACTTGGGAGCTGACCCAGGAGAATCGCAGGTTCGAGGCCAGCCTCAGCAAATTACTGAGGCCCTCCACAACTTGGCAAGATCCTGTTTCAAAATAAAAAAACTAAAAGGGCTGGGGGTGTAGCTCAGAGGTAGAATGTTCCTGGGTTCCATCCCCAGCATTAAAAAGAAGAGAAAAGAAAGGAAAAGAAAAGAAAAGAAAGAAATAAGGACTGTTGGTCTCACCTGGCCCACCAAGGCAGAGGTGAGCGGTTTCAGATAAACAGCCATCCAGGGTCTTGATACCTCAGGTGGGTGGCCCTGGCCCTGCAGGATACTCCAAGCAGATACGGTACCAGCCAGGGGGCAGCTGCAGTCCGCGGTAAGCCCTGTGGGGGAGGGGTCCCACCGAGATGGAGGGCAAGAGGAAGGCCTAGAAATACACAGGAATCCAGAGTGTGGGGTGCAGGATAAAGAAACCCCCTCACCCCCAGAAAGAGGAGGAAGAACGGGGTGCCAGGTGGACCCGGCGCAGCGTCGGCTCCCTTCTGGGCGGCTCGCTGGGCTGAGTGTGTGCGCCTCGGTTGTTCCTGGAGCCTGGTTGTCCACGGACCTGTGAGCAGCGGCTGATCACCCGCCTCGCTTTCCAAGAATGGGGTTCCCCTCGCCTCTCCATGAATGCACCGCCATTATCCCTGCTCTGGGTTCTCTGTCTCTCGGTCTGTCTCTCTCCCGTAATATACTGTTCCTGGTGTACGGTAGTAATGCATCACAGTGAGGCTCGGAGTTTAGGGACAGACACAGCGCGGGGTGTCTCCCTGCAGGTCGCTCGTCCTCCTCCCATCTCGTACCCGCCTTTGGCATGGGTGTTGACAATCGCGTCTGAGCATGCAGTATCATTTGAACTGTTTCCTCCATCCGGTTTCCCCTCCCTAGACCCACCCGGCCCCCTGCAGTCTCCTCTCTTCCTGTGTCTGAAGTTTCTTTTTGTTCCCAATTTCTATCTGCTACCTATGAGAGAAAACATAGCTTGGCTTTTCTAAGACTGGCTGATCTCTTAGCTCAACGTTCCTGCAAATGACATATGTGTTCTTCTTTACAGCCGAGCACAATTGCATCGTGCATCTAGACACAGCTGCATAATTCTTTCACCTGCTGACAGACACCAGGCCGGTCCAGTTGGCTGTTGTGAACTGACTCTTGTGACTCTAATTCCTTTGAAAGCTCCCGAGGGGTGGTCGGGCTGGGTCCTGGGGGGTCCATCCCAGGCCTCTGAGGACCCTCTACATGACCTCCATCGCGGCTGCTCCCACCGGCGGTGTATAAAGTTCCCGTGGCCCACACCCTCGCCAGCATTTGGTAGTGCTTGTGTTGACTGCCGTTCCAACTGGAATCCCAGTGCAGCGTTATTGCGTATTTCCTCCATGGCGAACGATGTGGAACATTTTTTCATATATTTACTGGCCATTTGTATTTCTTCTTTTGTGTAGTGTCTATTCAGCTCAGGCTCCCATTTTTTTGGTTTGGGTGATTCGGTGTTAATTTTTCTTGCGATCCTTGTATATTCTAGATAGTGGGCCTCTCTCAGAAGAGGAGCGGAGATTATCAATGCCCCTTTTTGTAGGCTTTCTCTTTAGACTCTTCATGGCTTCACAGGGGCCAAAAGAAGCCCTGGAGAAAAGACACCTCTCAACAAATGGAGCTGGGAAAACTGCTCACTCTTCTGTAGAAGAATGGAATTAAGCTCCAACTTCTGACCCTGCACGAGTCCACTCAAGATGGACCAAAGACCTAGAAATTAGACGAGAGACTCTGAAATTACTAGAAGAGTGTACAGGACCAAGGCTCCCATGTGCTGAGACTCAGTGAGACCTTCCCGGCGCTCAGGGGTTAAAGTGAGACTTAATAAATGGAATGGTATTCAATTCAAAAAGCTTCTGTGCAGCAGAGCAAATTATCCGTGCTGTTGTTGACGGGCGCTCGGGTTCCTTTCAGTCTTGGGCTATGTCAATAATTTTTTATTTCAAAGTTTCTTCTATATTCTTTCATATGCGTCTCTTTGCATTGATGTGATACATATATTTCCCCACTATTTATACATATGTATGCATATGTATTTATGTATATGAGTAGATTCACAGGACCACAGCGTGCGCATAGTTTCAACTTTATAAGACACTACCAGCTGCGTGTGGTGGGGCACGCTTGTCATCCCAGTACTTGGGAGGCTGAGACGAGAGGATCACAGGTTCACAGCCAGCCTCAGCCACTTAGTGGGCCCTCCACAACTTAGTGAGACCCTGTTTCAAAATAAAAAATAAAAAGTAGAAGCCGGGCATGGTGGCGCACACTTGTAATCCCAGCATTTGGGAGGCTGAGACCAGAGGATTGCGGTTTGCGGACAGTCTCAGCTACTTACTGAGGCCCTCTGCAACTCAGTGAGACCCGGTTTCAAAATATAGAAAAAAAAAAATAGGGCAGGGGGTGTAGCTCGGAGGTCGAATGCCCCTGGGTTCCACCCCCAGACCCACACAAAAAAAGAATAAAAAATCAGGCTGGGGCTTAGCTTGGAGGTAGAATGCCCCTGGGTTCCAGCCCCAGTTACACACACGCACACACAATGTGCACACACAAAAAACAGCAGCACACTGTGACACCGTGTTCCAAAGGGACCGTTTCCACTCACGCCCACGAGTGCTGCATGGGATTGTTGATGGCTTCAAATCCTCAAATTGCTCGATTTTTAAATTTCAGCGTTTCTGGTGAGTGGGTAGTGACATTTCATTGTGTTTTAAATTTTCATTTCCCTCATTACTAATGAAGTTGAGCATCGTGTCATTTGTTTTGGGGGCCATCTGGATTTCTGTTTTTGTAAATTTTAATCTCTTGCCAACCTTTAAAATGACACCATTTGTCCTTTTCTTACTGATTTGTAACAGTATTACAGACATCTGTCAGCTATACATGCTGCAAACATCCTTTCCCAGGCTGTGCCTGACTCCTTATTCTGCCTGTCCTCTCTTTTCATCAACAGAAGTCTTTATTATTTTTTCTCTCTCTGTGGCACTGGTGCTGGGGATTTAACCCTGGGCCTTGCACATGCCAGTCAAGCCCTTCCTGGCCACTGAGCTAAACCCACAGCCCAGATGCTCTTACGTTTAATGTAGGAAAATGCTTCAATCTTTCTTAAAAACGCAAGTGTAGAGGAAGCCCAGGCCTCAGCATGCTAGGCAAGCACTGAGCGCCAACCCCGGCCTTCTAGTCTACTCTGAAAGCTTTATTATTTTCCCTTTCACACTTAGGTCTCAGCCTATCTGGGACTGACCTTTATGCATGGTGTGAGGTCGCGATCAAGTTTCATTTCTTGTCCTCATGAATGCCCAATTATTCCAGGACTATGTGTGTGTGTGTGTGTGTGTGTGTGTGTGTGTGTGTGTGTGTGTGTATGTATGTATGTATGTATGTATATATGTAATTTGTGGTCCTGGGGATTGAACCCAGGGGGTTCTATCTCCAAACTACACCTATTTAAAAAAAATTTTTTTTTAGTCTTTATTTTGAAACAGGCTCTCACTAAGTTGTGGACGGCCTAAGTAGCTGAGGCTGTCTGTGAACCATAATCCTCCTGTCTCAGCCTCCCTAATTCTGGGGTTACAAGTGTCACCACCACGCCTGGCTATTCTTTATTTTTAAAACAGCTCTTGCTAGGTTGCTGAGGGTCTCAAGCTGCAGAGGCTGTGAGCCTGCAATCCTCCTTTCTCAGCCTCCCAAGTACTGGCGTTACAAGAACGTGGTACCACGCCAAGCCAGAACCACTATTTAAAAGCACATCTTCCCTCCATTACTTTGCAGTAATAGTTTTGTCAAAATCAGTATCCACATCCTCAAGGGTCTGTGTCTGGCTCTCTGTTCTACTCCACTCTTCACTGTGATACCCATCAGCATTGACTCAGTGCTGTCTAACTTGGGTACTGGGGATTGAGCCCAGAGCACTCTACCTCTTGAATCACACCCCAGCCCTTTTTATTTTTTTACTTTAAAAGAGGGTCTAAGTTGTTGAGGGTTTTGCTAAGTTGCCAAGGCCAGTCTTGAACCTGTGATCCTCTTTTCTCAGCCTCCCAAGTACTGGGGTTACAAACCAAGCTGAGATGATCTTGTTTGGAATTTTTTGGGGTCTTCTGAAAACCATCTTGATGCTTTTTCTCAGTTTTGAAAATTGTCCAAAACCACTCAAGTAGTGCCTCTGCCCAATTTTCTCCTCATGGGACCTCAGTTAAATATATAAACTCACACTAATAGAACCTGCCACAATGACAGAAATGTTTTGTACTTGTGCTGGTGCTACTGAGCATTTGAAATGCATCTAGAGGGATCAGTGAACCAAGTTCCAAGTTTAATTGTAAGTTTTTAAGTGGCTACACATGGCCAGTGGCCGCCATGTTGGGCAGAGCAGATTTAGAACCTTCTAGCTCTATCCTTACGGCCTCTCACCTTCTCCTCTGTATGCTCTCCTTCTGATCTATCTTCTATTTCCCTGATTCTCTCTTCAGTTGTGTTTAATCTACCACTTAGCCCATCTATTAAGTTCTTAATTTAGGTTACCTCTATTTCTAAATTCCAAGATGGTTATTATTTATTGCCTTTCAGTTCCACATTGACCTCTTTAGACTGCTTTATGAAAAAGGCGTTTTTCCCCTTTACAGAATTTTTTGCCCATGCTAGCTGGCCTGGAGCTTTCTCGGTAATGTTCTGGAAAGGTTCTTCAGGAACAAGACCTTGCTTGCTCTGGTAGAGCACAGGCCTTCCCAGCTCCGGCCTCTAGAGGGAGCTCGACTTCCTCCACGCCAGCCTCAGCAGCGCCCCTGCCTCCTGCCACGGCCCTCTGCAGCAGAGCCCCTAGGGGACACCCTCGCTGTGGTCAGCTTCTCTGCAACCGGGAAGGCTCATTCCATTTTGCAGTTATGTATAGAGGTAAATTGTGGCTGCTGGGCACGTTGGCACACACCTATAACCCAGTACATGGGAGGCTCAGACAGGAGGGTTATGGGCTCGGAGGCCAGCTTCAGCAACTTAGTGAGACCCTGTTTCAAAATAAAAAATAAAAAGGGCTGGGGTGCAAGTCAGAGGTAGGAACTCCCCTGGACTCAATCCCCATCAAAACACACACACACACACACACACACACACACACACACACACACACACGATACCTGCTAAGACTCTTGAGTAGGCGATGGTAACACAGGCTTTGCTTTGATTTCTTAAAGTTTGACATTTCCTCCACAGTGCTGATCTTATCTCTGGGAGCAGGAGTTCAGCCTCCTCTTCAGGGACTGGCTCTCAGAGTACCTGACCCACGGAGCCTGCCTGGGCTTGCTGCGGGCTCCGGGCTCGCTGCCTCTTTCCCGAGGAGCTAATCTCCACTAGAGAGCCTGCCTTTGTCTCTCCCGGGAGCGTGTTCCAGCAAGTCAGAGCAAACCATTAGACCTGAACTCGGAGTCACAAAAAGTCAGCCTGGAATTGCAGAATAGATTTTTTTTTTTTTTTTTTTTGGTACTAGGGATTGAGCCCTGGGACATTCCACCTCTGAGCTACACCTCCGTACCCCCCCCTTTTTTTAAAAAAAAAAATTGAAAACAGTTTCTTGCTAGATTACTGAGGCTGGCCTCAAACTTGAGATCCTCTTGTCTCAGTTTCCCAAGCACTGGGACGACAGGTGTGCACCATCACACCTGCTGGAGCGGCCGTGTGTGTGTGTGTGTGTGTGTGTGTGTGGCTCCAGGTTGGAACCCAGGGACTCATGTATGCCGGGCAAGTGCTCTAACTACTGAGCTACCTTCCCAGCCCACAAATTATAATTACTTTACGATGATGTGATTGTCTTAACAGAAAACTAAAAGAGATTCATGAAGTACTCCAGAGACAGGACTTTAGCACAGTGATAGAACATCAACGTGTAACTTGGTTTACATCAACTTGACCATGACTGAGGTCACTAATAATAAAAAATGAGAACGTTTCATTAAAATCGCTTAATGAGAGCCGGGTGTGGTAGACACGCTTGTGATCCCAGTATTTGGGAGGCTGAGACAGGAAGATCACAGGTTCATGGCCAGCCTCAGCTACTGAGTGAGGCCCTCCGCAACTTAGTGAGACCCTGCTTCAAAATAAAGAAGAAAAAGTAGATCTGGGGGTGTAGCTCGGAGGCAGAATGCCCTTGGGTTCAATCCCTGGTCCAACACACACACACACACACACACACACACACACACACACACACCAATCTCTTAATGAATCTATCAATAAATCTAATAAAAATATGCAAATTACATAGGAAACTATGTACTTTTATTGAAATGTGTTAAAAAGAGCTAAGTAGAAAGTGATATTTTATATTATGGGCAAGAAGGCTTCACCGAAGACCATTAGATCTTCACATAATGGTCTAGAGGTTTGACACCACTCTAATACAAAGTCACAACAGAGTCTGTGCTTGTTTGCTTTATAAAACATAGCAAATAGATCCAGGCGTGGTGGCGCACGCCTATGATCTCAGTACTGGAGAGGCTGATACAGGAGGATCGCAGGTTCAAGGACAGCCTCAGCAAGTAGGGAGACTCTCCTCAACCTAGCAAGACTCTGTTTCCAAATGAGAAATAAAATAGGGGTAGGGGTATAGCTTGAAGGTAGAACACTTCTGAGTTCAATCCTAGGACTACAGAAATACAAAATAATAATAAAGGTAAAACATAACAAATGTATGAGAAAAAGCAAAACTTTCCCAAGCACTTCTGAGGAAATAACTAAAAAGACCTGCTCTATCAGGTAGAAGACTCAAGATAATGCCACAGGGGGCGGTGGCGTGCACCTGCAATCCCAGGACTTGGTGTTCTACCTCTGATAGGCGCGGTGGTGTGCTCTTGCAATCCCAGGACTTGGTGTTCTACCTTTGATAGGCGCGGTGGTGTGCGCTTGCAATCCCAGGACTTTATGTTCTACCTCTGAGCTGCACCCCCAGCCCTATTTTAGTTTTTGTAAAACGAAGTCTCACTAAGTTACTGAGGGTCTCACTAAATTGCTGAGGCTGGCCTTGAACCCGCGATCCTCCTGCCTCAGCCTCCCAAGCACTGGGATTACAGGTACATGCCCAGCAAGATTTAAGAATTTCTGATAATAAAATAAAGTACTGGTGCCAGGCATGGTGATGCATGCTTGTAATCCCAGCATTTGGGACACTGAGACAGAAGGATTGTGGTGTAGACAGCCTCAGCTGCTTAGTGAGGCCCTGTTTCAAACAAGAAATAAAAATAGAGCTGGGGGTATAGCTCAGAGGGAGAATGTCCCCAGGTTCCAGCCCCAGTACTGCCAAAAAAAAAAATTATATATATGAAATAGGTCTGGAGGTAGTAGGCCCCTGGGTTCCATCCTCAGTACCACCAAAAATAAAAAATAAAGTACTGGGGACTGGGGATGCAGCTCTCTGGAGCTCAATCCCTGGCAGGAGAACTCAGATCAAAGGCCAGCCAGCTCATCCTACCTGGGGCTGGGGGAGCACAGCAGTGATGGAACGCGTTAATATGCCCTCACAGGGTTTTGTGATTCTGCAGGGAAATATCTTCACTGTGAGAAACATGTTAAAATATTTTGGAGAAGTGGATCAGCAACAGGCTCTCAAATCATTTAGAAAAAGGGGGTTTGACAGCCGGGCGTGGTGGCGCACGCTTGAAATCCCTGCGCTTGGGAGGCGGAGACAGGAGGATCGCGCAGGTTTGAAGCCAGCCTCAGGTACTGAGTGAGGCTCTCAGCAACTTAGTGAGACCCCGTTTCCAAATAAAATATAAAATAGGTCTGGGAGTGTAGCCCAGAGGTAGAAAAGCCCCTGGGTTACACCCCCAGTACCACCAAAAAAAAACAAAAAAATACTATAGTCCAGAGTCTCCATAAGTTGGAGACTGCTTCAAATTTTAAAAAAAAGAAAGGAAACGTGAACTCTCCACAACACCAAGGTGCAGGAGGAGGAAGAGTCAAGGCCGCAGCTCCTGCCTGCATTTCCTGCAACGCTGGAGAGGGCCCTGAGGGGCCAAGAGGGCTGTTGCCCTGTGCGTCCCTGTTCATCTCCCAGGAGCGCCCACGGGAGCAGAGCCAGATGTGAGGACAGAACGATCCCAAGATCAGAACGCAGAGCCGGTGTGCAGCTGCCCACCCCAGCACCTGGGAGGCTGAGGCAGATCTGAGGCCAGCCTCTGCCAAAGTGGGGCCCTCAGCAATTTGGCAAGATCCCATTTCAAAATTAAGCTGGGTGTGGTGGCGCACACTTGTAATCCCAGCATTTGGGAGGCTGAGACAGGAGAATCACGGTTTGAGGACAGCCTCAGCTACTTAGTGAGGCCCTCTGCAACTCAGTGAGACCCTGTTTCAAAATAAAGAATATAAAATGGGGCTGGGGGTGTGGCCCGAAGGTAGAATGCCCCTGGGTTCCCTCCGCAGTACTGCAGAAAGAAAGAAGAAAGGGAGGAAGGAAGGAAGGAAGGAAGGACGAAAGGGAGGGAGGGGCTGGAATGTAACTTGAAGGTACAGTGCTCCTGGGTTCAATTCTAACATCCCCCAAAATAAAAGGAAGGAAAAAAAATAGGAGCCACCTGAGGATGCTTGATGAGGCTTCAGCCTGCGACTCTGTCTCAGCCGTCCAAGTACTGGGATGACAAGCTTGCCTCCACGTAGCTGGGCTCTGGTGGCTCACCCTGCAATCCAAGTACCTGGGAGGCTGAGACAGGAGGATCGCATGTTCACAGCCAGCCTGAGCTACCTAGTGAGGACCTCCACAACTAGTGAGACCCTATTTCAAAATGAAGAATAAAAAATAGGGCTGGGTCGGGCGTGGTGGCGCATGCTTGTAATCCCAGCGCTTGGGAGGCTGAGACAGGAGGATTGCACAGGTTCGAAGCCAGCCTCAGCTACTTAGCGAGGCTCTCAGCAACTTAGTGAGATGTTTCCAAATAAAGTATAAAATAGGTCTGGGAGTGTAGCCCAAAGGCAGAAAAGCCCCTGGGTTTTGCCCCCAGTACCAAAAAAAAAAACAAAAAAAAAAATAGGGATGGGGTTATAGCTTGGAGGTAGAATGCCCTTGGTTCAATCCCTAGTACCACATACCAAAAAAAAAAAAAAAAAAAAACATATTTAGAGCAGTATTTTTTAAAATTGGTACCCAGGGGGCCTGAGTCCATAGACAAGCAAAGGTAACTCAGAATATAAACGTCACAGCCTCCAGGAGCTTAGATCAATGATCTGATTCCACCTCCACAGCAATGCTACCCTTTTGGTTTGTTCAGAGATACGAAGTAATTTGCCTGGAGTCAGCTTGGCGAGCTTGTAAATGGACCAGGATTTCCCGGCGTCTTGAAAGTGTCCGCACTGCAGCACTGGGGTGGGGACTGAAGGACAGTCCTCCTGCGTGGCCCGCAGCTCTGGCTCTGGCAGCCTGCGGCACACACCAGTTACCATGACAACAGGAAAAATCACTCTCACTCTGGTGGCCGGGAGAAAACTCCATGTCCTCCAAAGAGTAAACGCTCACCCCAGTTATTTATTATTTATTGTTTGTTTACTTACTTATTTTGGAGGGTACTGGAGACTTAATCCAGGGGCATTCTGCCTCCAAGCTGCGCCCTCAGCCCTTTTTATTTTTTCTCTTGAAACAGTGGCTCGCCAAGTTGCTGAGTGGCTCAAGCCTATCAGCCCCCAAGTACTGGGATGGCAGGTGTGCGCGCTGCACCCCATGTAAGTTACTTACAAAGAATGACTCCACTTGCCACCACTAGAGGGAGACAAAGATCCCGGCCGGGCCTGTGGGGAGCTGGTGTGCCTGCAAGCGCGCGCGTGGTTTTACATGATCGTGGATTCAGATTATACAGGATCGTGGGATTCACCGTGACGTAACACACATGATATAACGATCCGCTTCATTCCTCAGTGGGAAAGTGTCTCCCACCTCGGGCCTCCCCAGGGCCCGTCTCCGGCCCCGCATTTCTGACCGCCTCTAGCGGAGGCCTCAACGCAAGCCTCAAGGGCGTTGGCTAAGACCAGGGAAGGGGCCGCCCAGGACCACCTGTTACTTCAGCAGCACAGAACTAATACTGGAGAAAAGCGTCGTCTGTGAAGTGCTCCCTCCGCTTCCCCTTACTGCCCACACACCCGCTGCTGCTCCATCGACCTCTGGCCAAGTGTTTGGTACAATTTATGCGGAACCGGCTTCGCCTCCCCTGAAAGCAAGCCGTGCTTACCAGGGCTCACTCCTTTCTTCCCTAGAAGACAACTGAACTGCCCAGCTAGAGAAGCGTGGCGCGGGGCGGAGGACGTGCGGCCAGGACACAGGGGGCTCACGGGTGGCTACAGGCAGGTCCGCGGAAGGCCCATCGGGCCACCCGCCTAAAAATTGCCTCCCTCCACGCCAGGCGCAACCCTTCAGTTATCGGAACTGTAAACCATTGTTGTAACTACAAATAGCTGCTGAAATTGGAGAAAAATACATTAATAAAAATTTAAAATTTTTTCTTCCTCCTTCCCTCTTCCTTTCTTTGTACAGGAGGTTGAACCCAGGGGCCTTCTACCTTTGAGCTATACCTCCAGCCCTTTTCATTTTATACTTTTAATTTATTTAAATATTTTATGTTTATCACAAAATTGCTGAGGTTGGCCTCATTCCTATGATCCTCCCATTTCAGCCTCCCAAGTACTGGGATTACAGGTGCAACCTGGCAAAATGTCCCCTTCTTATTCAAATCCTTTCCCACAGTTGGTCCCCAAAGACTACCAGCAGTAGTCTTTGTGGCTGCCTTGGCGCCGGCCCAGCCTCCCAGCACCTGTCCGTGGCCCTCTTCCACGTGGCGCCTGGATCAAGGGCCACCAGGCCTTCCCACTGTGCTCCGCTTCTGGCTGGGAATCTGCGCTGTGCATTCACACGGCAGCAAAGGCTTTGCCCTCTGGCCACACTGAATCTCGACGTTAACTCACAATCCAAAGCACCGACTGCCCCTCTTCTTTGGCACTGGGGATTGGACCCAGGGGCATTCTAATTCTGAGCTACACACTGGGCTTATGTATTTTAATTTTTTTTGTGGTACTGAGGACTGAACCAAAGGCATTCTACCTCCAAACTACACCATAGCCCTATTTTATATTTATTCACTCATTCTTTCTCTCTGTGTGTGTGTGTGTGTGTGTGTGTGTGTGTGTGTGTGTGTGTGTGTTACTGGGGATGGAACCCAGGGGCTTTCTACCTCTGGGCTACACTCCTCGACCTATTTTATATTTTATTAGAAACAGGGTCTCAATAAGTAGCTGAGGATGGCTGTGAACTGTGATCTTCCTGTCTCAGCCTCCCAAGCACTGGGATTACAAGCGTGCACCACACCCGGCTGTCTTTTTTATTTTCAAGCAGGGTCTAAATTGCTCAGGCTGGCCTCTGGCCTCCGACCTGTGGTCCTGCCTCAGCCTCCCAAGTGGCCTGCATTAGAGGAGAGATGGCCTCCAGGCCACAGCCCCAGGGCAGCCCTGCAGTATCTCATAACCTGACACCCCCAGGCTAGTTTTCCCTCTCCATCAGCCTTCCATGACCCTCTCACAGAACGGCCTCAGGTATGAGAGACAAAAGCCTAGGTGTCATCCCTTCTCTTCCCTACTGTTTTGTGGACCCAGGGATTGAACCCAGGGGCATTCTCCCTCTGAGCTCTACCCAGCCCATCAATAGGGTCTCACTAGGTTGATGAGTCCCACCACTGCTGAGGCTGGCGTCGATCTGCGACCTGCCGGCCACATTCCCTCTGGGGTCTCGCTGAGCCAGGCCAGGCCTCCTGGACGCGGCCCCTGCCACCAGCCAGGTCACGGGGTGTCACCCCGTGCCCTGCGTGGTCCTCCCACAGGTCGCCTCGGGCTGCCAGGCTCCATGGGCACGGACGTCCTTCCTTCTTTGCTACAATCTGCAAATGAGATAGTCTGCAAACACCAAAGCAAAAAAAATGTGTGAGCATGGCACGGGAAAGCACCAGGAGCACTCACACACTCACTACCTGGCTAGAGAGCACCGCAGTCCCCAGGCTCTTAAGTGCAAGTGTGTCCTGCCCTGCCTCAAGGCTTTGCAATCCAGCCACCCTGCCCTCTGGTTCAGAGCCCGGAGCTCTTCCCAGGACCCTGGGCGCCCTTCCTCTGGGCAGAACATGCCCCCTCCCATCCCCACCTCGAGCCTCTTCTCCAAAACCCTCCTCACAATGGCCAGGGCCCCCAGACGCACTCACATTTGGAATGCCATGATTAAGGCTTGGCTAAAGCTTCACACAGACACAGACCTGTCCTTTCCGGTCACAGCAGCTCCTGTACCAAGCAGACCCCACGAGCAGCGTAGATGTCCGAGGCGGTGGACAGCAGGAGCCCCCGACTTGAGGGCACCAGGGAAGGGCAGTCTCCTAGGGATCGCAACCGGGGACCAACTTGCCCCCGCCGGGAAATCCAGCTTCCCTGCATCTAGCCTATGGGGGTTCACGGCTCATCTAAGGATGCTTCATCTAACATGTTGGCCTTCAGCATGGTACAAAACAACAATTTTCAACCATTTAGCTATACTAATTTCCATCCATTTAGCTATAAACTATGGCCCGCAGCATCACTATACTATATTTTGGGGAGGGGGTACTGGGGATGGAACCTAGAGGCATTCAACCTCTCAGCTACACCCCCTGCCCAATTTTTATTCTTTTATTTTGAAACGGGGTCTCACTGAGTTGTGGAGGACCTCACTAAGTAGCTGAGGCTGTCCGTGAATCACGATCCTCCGGTCTCAGCCTCCCAAATGCTGGGATAACAAGCGTGTGCCACCATGCCCAGCTTATTCTTTATTTAGAAACAGTCTTACTGAATTGCAGAGGGCCTAAGTAGCCGAGACTGGCTGTGAACAAGCACTATATTAAAGTCTGCGTCTTTATTCTGAAATTAAGAAGCTGGTTGTGGTGGTGCACCCTTGTGACCCCAGTACGTGGGAGGCTAAGACAGGAGTATCGCAGATTCGAAGCCAGCCTCTGCTACTTAGGAGGCCCTCTGCAACTTCGTGAGGTCCTGTTTCCAAATAAATAAAATTGGTCTGGGGGTGTAGCTCAGAGACAGAATGCCTCTGGGTTCAATCCCCAGTGCTACAATAAAATAAAAACTGAATTATTATCCATTGCTACTAAATAGTTCAAAACATTTTAACTGATAACTTTAAGTATATATACACTGTGAAACAGCTAATAGTCATACATGTGAATGTAAAATATTAAATTTACCAGTACCTTCTTCCATGAGTCAGTGGCAAGCCCCACAATCACTAATATTTAGATCAGCTTAAATAAGTACTTTTTTTTGCAGTACTGGAGATGGAATCCAGGGGCATTCTACCTCTGATATACACCCCCAGCCCCATTTTTAAATTATTTTGAAACAGGGTCTCACTGAGTTGCCAAGGGCATCATTAAGTAGCTGAAGCTGTCCATGAACCATGATCCTCCTGTCTCAGCCTCCCAAATTAAATAAGGTTTTTTTTTTTTTTTTGTTTTTTTTTTGTGGTACTGAGGGTGGAACCCAGGGGCCTTCTACCTCTGGGCTATACTCCCAGACATATTTTATACTTTATTTGGAAGCAGGGTCTAAGTTGCTGAGAGCCTCACTAAGTAGCTGAGGATGGCTTCAAACCTGTGCGATCCTCCTGTCTCAGCCTCCCAAGCACTGGGATTACAAGCATGTACCACCACATCTGGCTTAAGAAAGCATTTTAAGAAACCAAGCCGGGCGAATGCCCCTGGGTTCCAACCCCAGACCCGCAAAACAAAAAACAAAAAAACCCCCAAAACCTGAGCCAGGCATGGTGGTGCACACTTGTAATCCTAATACTTGGGAGGCTGAGCCAGGAGAATCACAGGACTCTGTTTCAAAATAAAAATAAAACAGGGCTGGAGGTGTAGCTTTGGAGGAAGAACACCTCTGAGTTCAATCCCCAGTACCAAAAAAGAAGCTAAAATATGAACTGTTTGCTACACATTGATTGGAATTGACGCTTTATTTTGAAGTCAAGAAAACCCTCCTTGCCTGGCGTAGTGGTGCACGCTTGTAATCCCAGCATTCGGGAAGGTGAGACAGGAGGATCACGGTTCACGGACAGCCTCAGCGACTTAGTGAGGCCCTCCGCAACTCAGTGAGATCCTGTTTCAAAAATAAAGAATAAAAAATAGGGCAGAGGCTATAGCTTGGTGGCCAAATGTCCCTGGGTTCCATCCCCAGACCTGCAAAACCAGAAACAAAACAAAAACCCTCCTTATATATAAATGGAGTTATTCCAATGGGCTGTACGGGCTGTTCTAGAGGCGGTGATGCCTGGCCCAGCTTGGAGTGGTATCTGAGCCCAGGAGCCGCAGTCTGTGGCGGTCTACTCACCTCGGTTCCGCCCCACAGCAGCACCGCTCCTCCGGGGTGATATCCAATCATTAGAGTCACACTTGCAAGCAGCAGTCAGTTTGTACTCAGAGGTTAAGAAAGCTGCCAAAACCCAGTCACAGCGTGGAATGCGCAATAAAATAAATAAGACACAACCCCCAGGGCGCCTGTGGTATTTATTAAAGCAAATGTTTCTAACACATTAGACGTGACCATGGAATCAATCCACACCCACAGTGGCAACTAAGATACCTGGCTGCAGAGGGAAAGTCGCATGTTGCCAAGGGCTGGTGTCTGGCTGTGAAGCACATGATGGCTCCATCCATCGACGTGCTGGTGGAAGCCGCCTCGTAAGGTGCGAGCCTGGCTCCCGCCGCTGTCTGACCGCAGCGCAGGACCCCTCCTCGTCCTCCCGGGCGCCGGGCGTGGCGCAGTGGCCCGTTCTCCCTTTCTGCAGGAACAGCGTCTCTGCAAAAGGCTTCCTCAGAGGTCAGGGGGAGGATGTGAAGACAATTCTTGCCAGTCCCTTCTCTTGACTCAGCACAAGTATTTTGTATTTTCCAACCGAAAATATTTTCTTGACAATTCAATACCAGGATAAGAGTTATTTGATCATTTATAAATATTTAAGAAAGACACAACCAATTTGGAAAGCTTACCAATAAACTATCAAAACAAGGATTTCGTTTTTGACAGTGAATGTACAATACCACAGGGTTTGTCATTACCCCCTCTGGGAAGAAACGTCCAACAAGAGTCGCTAGCTCAGGAGGTTTCTAGAGCACTTGAGACATGAGTCGGAAGAGTGCCCGATGCAGATCGCCACCATCGCCACCATCATCACCGCCATCGCCACCACAGGGAAACTTAAATATGGAGCCATATGTAAGGTGGCCTTGAGGAATGGTGTTTTATTTGCTAGGAATAAAATCATTGTGGGGTTGTTTGGTTCTGTTTTAAGGGCCTTATATGTTAGAGATACAAACTGAACAAGAATTGTGACCTGTAGGCAGGATAGGTCTTAAAATATTCCAGCTTTAAACCCTGCACGTGCTGTGGGGCCAGGTAACGAGTGTGTGACGGGCCAGGGTGCTCACCCATCCTACTCATCTAGAATAAACCAAGGAAGGAGTGTCTCTGTAGACGGCAGCCCGTGTCAAGGAGCACAGATGTAAGAAGGCATTTAGGCGACGCTCTGCGTGCAGCCCTGAGCAAGGCGTGACCGCGGGGCACACGGAGAGGGCGAGGGAGCAGAGCGGGGCCCGGGCTGGGCAGGCCTAGTGCTGCTCAGCAGACCATGCCTGTAGGCTCTCGAGCGGCCCGCCCACAGCGGATGGCCCTGCCCACAGCTCACGCCCTCAACACACAGTGGCGCCCGAAACCCATACGAATAAGGCATGTTCATGCCGAGTGCATCTGTGCGCTCAAGAGCCGCCCCAGACATTTGCACGGGGCGCAGGCAGCACTAGGGACAAGGCCGCACGCTGCCGGAGGCTCGGGGGCTCCGCGCACGTCCCTCCTGCAGCCTGCAGCCCCACCCTCATTCAAAGAGACTTTCCACTTCTTTATTTTTTTATTCGACAAGCAGCAATATCATGTTTGTCATTTTAATGTAGATACAATTATTAGTTATCTGTCATATTACAATATTTAAGTTCTTATTTAATGTCCTTTAAGATACATTAAAAAAAAAACCACATCAACTGCAAACGCGGAGGGAGAGCGAGCATGGCGCCCAAGGCGCCCCACACCGCGAGCGCGGCGCGTGTGGGCTCGATGTCTGGGCGTCTTCTCGGACGCGCGTGACGTGGCACTGGTGATGTAAACAGCAGAGGGGCTGCGCGGACGGCCGGGCCGGGCCGGCGTCAGGCCACGTAGCTGTACTCGTCGGCCGACGCCTGGCTGCGCTCGATGTACTGCTTGTCGATCAGGACCTCGATGCACTTCTTGATCATGCTGATGCTGGGGCTGAAGCGCGCCCGCGACTGGCTGATCACCTGTGCGGCAGACACGGACGGCGCTCGCAGTGGGTATGGGGCCGTCACACACCGAGCAGTCGTCCAGACAGACGGGCTCGAGGGCGGGCGGGCCGGCACACCTATGGGCTTGGGCCGTGGCCCCAGGGGGCTTATTATGCAGAGCAGGGAAAAGCCTACTGTGTACACGGTGAAGAAACCGAGCGCAGACACGGAGCTGGAAGTAGCGTGTCTACAGACTCAGGCACGCGCGCTTCCGTGGACCGTGGCCTCGGCTCTCATGGCTCTTCACTCGAGCCAGGAGGCCGCCCCAGCACCATCAGAACACCACCTGCACCCTCACAGCACCGCGCGCCTTCCTCCCCGTGCATGGGATATAGCCAGACGTGTACTTGCATATTATTATTTGTACTGGGGATGGAGCCCAGGGGCCTACCTCTGGGCTATACCCAAGTCCTATTTTATTTCTTTGGAAACAGATTAAGTTGCTGAGAGCCTCACTAAATGGCCGAGGCTGGCCTTGACCTGCGATACTCCTGTCTCAGCCTCCCAAGTGCTGGGATAGTAAGTGTGTGCTACCACACTTGGCTTGTATTTGCATATTATTTAAATAATGTGCTTCTTCCCTTTCTGTGCAAACCCCAAAGGGGCTGCCACGGCCCAGCCGCTCTGCCCGTGTCCCTCAGGGGTGGACAGGAGACTCGATGCACTGGCGCGCGTAAGGTCCCTGGTTCAAGCGGGAGCCCGAGGCGTGCCGGGCTTACCTCCTGGATGAGCGCGTTGTGCCGCAGCACCTTCCGGGCCTTCATGATGCGGACTATGGCCGCCTGGAGGTACATCTTCCGGTCCTCATCGACCGCGCTTCTCGTCTGCTCCATTTCCTGTTTGCAAAACTAGCAAGTGAGACGCGACTGAACTCTAGCATTTTGTCAAAGTTCAAACAATTCCACCAACAGTGAGCGTCATTCTTCCCAGAGTGGCTGCGCCGTGCCGCAGGACCAGTGCGAGGACACCTGTGGTGGGTGTCGCTGGGCTTCTAGGTGAAGGCTGGGAGGGTGCTTTAAAGACCACACCGAACCGGCCAAGACCAGGGACGCTGGCAGCAGGCATGGCTGCCCAAGTATGGGCCGGGCCAGGCGCCCAGACAGAGCAGCGGGCGCGGCAGGGCCTTGCCAGCCACGCCAGCCAGCCGTCACACTTCCCAGACACTCCTCCTTTGAGCGCCGTGGCATGGACGCCACGCCAGGTCACCACCTTGCCTCACCTGCGGGTGGGCTCCTACACAGGCGCTGGGAGCCGCACGGGCAGTCCTAGCCGCAGGGCTACGAATCACCAGCTGGCCAGGGTAGCGGCTGCGTGGTACCAAGACCCAGGAGCCCGCAGCCCAGGGTTTGAGAAGCAAACTTTTCCCTTATTACAAATACAAAGATTGAGAGATTCTAATACTTGAGATAGAAATTTCTGGAAAGGACATAAAGCAAAGCTACTCTGGGGTGGGGTGGAGCCCAGAGATTTATAGACGCTGGGAAAGTGCTCTGCCACTGAGCTACGTCCAGCCCAAGCCACGTTTAAGATGGCTTAAGGCCAGACGAGACGAGGCAACAACCTTTCTCCTCAGTGATCCATTATTACTGCGGGGGGTGCATCAAACCCGAGGGCCTTGCCACCCCTCAAGCTGTATTTTATTTTTATTTGGAAATAGGGTCTCACTGCGTCCTAGAGGGTCTAGGCTAAGTTGAAGAGGTCTACTCAAAACCTGCGATCTTCCCGCCTCAGCCTCCTAAGCACTGGGATCACACGCGTGTGCTACCACGCCTGGCATTAGTTACTGTGTGTGTGTGTGTGTGTGTCTGGGGATGGAACCCAGGGGCATTCGACCTCCGAGCTACACCGTCTGCCCTATTTTTTATTCTTTTTTTTTTTTTTTTGGTACTGGGGTTCCTGGAAGCCCTTCTACCCCCGGGCTACACTCCCAGACCTATTTTTTTTTTTTAAATATTTTGAAACAGGGTCTCGTAAGCCAGCGCGGCTGGCTTCGAACCTGCGCAATCCTCCTGTCTCCGCCTCCCAAGCGCGGGTATTACAAGTGTGCGCCACCACGCCCGGCTTTATTCTTTATTTTGAAACAGGGTTTCACTGAGTTGTGGAGGGCCTAAGTAGCTGAGGCTGTCTGCGAACCACAATCCTCCTGTCTCAGCCTCCCGAATGCTGGGATAACAAGCGTGCACCACCAAGCCTGGCCAGTTACTACTTTTTTAAAACTTGAATTACTAGCAGAGATTTCTGTTTAACTGTAAGATTAATAATTGCTAACTATAAACCAAAACAAGACATATCATATTATTAATTTTGAGAGTAAAACAATCTCAGAGTAAATTTGACTTGTAAAGTTCAATGCTTAGGTATTTCAAGAATAAATCCCATTAAAAAGCACTTACCTGTGGTGTATCTTTCTGCATGGATGTAGTAATTTTAAATTTTGTTCTTTTACTGCTGAAGTTCATATTTAATGAAAATGAAGATTCTACATCGATGTCTTCCTACATTCAGAATAATTAATTAAATCAGAGTTTGCTGCAATGACTACATGGTATTAATGATCATGTAAAAAACTAAACTTATAACTTTAAGCATTATAAAGATAATGAGTTTATGTCAGGTGTGGTAGCACAGGCCTGTACTCTTAGTACTTGGGAGGCTGAGACAGAAGGATTGCATGTTTGAGGCCAGTCTCAGCAAGACTTTCCCCAACTTAGAAAGATGATGTTTCAAAATAAAAAGAGAGGGGGCGTAGCTTGAAAATATATATATATATATATTTGGTGGTACTAGGGGTGGAACCCAGAGGCTTTCTACTTCTGCGCTATGCTCCCAGACCTATTTTATATTTTATTTGGAAACAGGGTCTCACTAAGTTGTTGAGAGCCTCACTAAGTACCTGAGGCTGGCTTCGAACCTGTGCAAACCTCCTGTCTCAGCCTCCTAAGCGTGGACATTACAAGCGTGTTCCACCACGCCCAGGTCCTATTTTATATTTTTATTTGGAAACAGGGTCTCTTAAGCCAGTAAGGCTGGCTTCAAACCTGTGCGATCCTCCTGTCTTCGCCTCCGAAGCCTGGGGATTACAAGTGTACGCCACCACACCTGGCAGACAACCAACGCTTTTTTTTTGGTGGTACTGGGGTTCCTGGAAACCCTTCTACCTCTGGGCTACACTCCCAGACCTATTTTTATACTTTTTTATTTGGAAACAGGGTCTCTTAAGCCAGGTGGCTGGCTTCAAACCTGCGTGATCCTTCTGTCTCCGCCTCCCAAGCGCGGGCATTACAAGCGTGCATGCCCGGTGACAACCAACATTTTTAAATGTTGTAATAACAAAATACTAACGTGACATAACCAGAGTGCAGCTGCACCAGGTGCATGAGCCGCGGTTCCCAGGCCGTGGTGATGTGAGGATGGCCCTTCGGCGAACAGTGGACAGTGACAGGCCTTCAGCCGGGCGTGAAGCCAATGTTAGCAACCGTTTCTGTGGAGGCTTCCAGAGCCTCTGCCACCATACGGTGGAATTCCTCTGCATAAGATCAAGAATCCCTTGGCAGAGGCAGGTGGACTAACTTTCAATAAAACATAAGTAGTTCTGCTAAGTAAGTAGCAGATTCATAATTAAAATTTAAAGTGTAAACAAGCAATCTGTATTTTGTAAATTTCTGTAAAGTGAAATGACATGTTTTAGAAAAAAACTTTTAAGTTGTTGGGTATGGTCTCACATGCTTGTAATCCTAGTACTTGGGAGGCTGAGACAGAAGGATCACAGCTGAGGACTGCCTCAGCAACTTAGAAAGACACTGCTTCAAAATAAAAAATAAAAATGGTTAAAAGTGTGGCTCAGAAGTAGAATGCCTCTGGGTTAAATTCCCAGGACAAAAAATAAAAGTGGTGCTGGGCGTGGTGGTGCACGCTTGTAATCCCAGCATTTGGGAGGCTGAAATAGGAGGACCTGGGTCATGGCTAGCCCCAGCTACTTAGTGAGGCCCTTTGCAACTCAGTGAGACTGTTTCCAAATAAATAATAAAAAATAGGGCTATGGGTGTAATTCAGAGGTAGAATGCCTCTGGGTTCCATTCCCAGGACCGCAAAAAAAAAAAAAAAAAAAAAAAAAAAAGGTGGTGACTGAATCCTGATGTTAAGGTGTTGTGGAGAGCACCTGGGCTGATGTCACACATGTTAAATGTGTGTGCACATGACACCAATGGGCTGTCATTTCCAAATCAGAGCCATGAAACAAATTAACTGAACACATGGGGAAAAATTCTGAAAGTTATGAGAGGCTACAGCATCTTTTGCCTCAGTCAGCGAGGCATGGGGGCACATGCCTGTAATCCCAGTACTTGGGAGGCTGAGACAGGAGGATCTCAGGTTTAAGGCCAGCCTCAGCAGGCAGTAAAACCATGTTTCAAAGTAAAATAAAAAGGCCAGGGTGTGGCTGGGTTACCCTCGGCCCGGATTCACCCAGCACCAAGGTAGAAGAGGAAAGGCAAGCAGGGGCCAGGGAGGGCCTCAGGGGGCGCCACATGCCTTCTCCGAGTCGTGGGTGATCATCTTGACGTCCAGCAGGGACTTGATGGTCTTCGTCAGCTCCTTCTCGTTCATCTGCGTGCTGTCTTGAAGCTCTCTGTAGCTGACCGCCTCGCTGTTGTTGAAGGCCAGCAGCACGGCCATCTGGTACGTTGTAACCATGGCGACGTATGGCTTGCCCAAATAGTTCATCTTCACTTCACCTACAGGAAAACAAAAACCGATCGTCTGAAAAACCCTTCCAAAACTACTCATGCAATAATTGCTTTGTTCTGGTTTTTCTTTCCTGAGGGAATCAAGACTTCTTAAATCATTGTAAGACCACTTTGCACAATTAAGACACCATAACCTCACCGTGAGGCTTGAGACATGTCTTTAAATATTAAGGGGAGGCCAAGATGGAAAAAACCCAGACAATAAAGAGGAAGCTGGAGGGGAGCGGGCAGGCAGGCATCTGCCCAGGAGCGCTCAGGCTCTTGGGCAGCCTACCTAGGCAGGGGCCTAGCACACCTGGCCCAGCCTGGTGCTCCCGTGGCCCTGCCTGTGCCGAGGTGTCTGCCAGCTCCCCACAGAGCTGCCTGCCTCATGAAGAACGCTTTCTCCCAGCAATTACTGGGGCAAAAAGAAACAGGAGGGGCACAGGCAGGTCCCCTTCCTCCTGAGCCAGACCTATGTCTTTGGCAGTGACACCTACAATTACCCATTTTGTTTCTTGTGTGTGTGGTACTGGGGATTGAACCCAGGGGCACTCTACCTCCCAGCTATGCCCAGCCCAACTTTATTTTTAGTTTGAAGCAGCTCTTCAGAGGTTGACGAGCCTCACAACCTGCTGAGGCTGTCCTCACGCCTGCCATCCGCCGGGGTTCCCGGTGTGTAGCTCACTGCCTGGCTCCGGGCGTGTTCTTGCACTCAGTGTGCGAGCCCACACTTTGAGTTCAACCCCAGTACTGCTAATCGTCAAGATGCTGCCGAGGCTTTGACTACTATTTAGGTCTGGAAATGAGGTAAGCAGCGCTGAGCCTCATACACTATACCTCGTCTCTGTGACGCCTACACCTCTTACTCCAGACACAGAGCTTCCTGCTTCATTCAATTTCACGTCTGGAAATGAGGTAGGCAGCAAAGCACTGCCTACAATGGCTTTACCACCTCTATGAGCACTCGCATCCCTCCAGACGCAGTAGCTCTGGGCTACAGACAGTCTCCGACCGCCACGGGGAGCGTGGGAGCCGGATACGCTGAGGGCAGCCCCGCCCACGGGGGCTCCGCGCCACCTCCAGAGGGGAAGCTACTAGGCTTCCACCCCGCCTCTTCCTGGCTCCTCTTCAGCCATCGCTGGGGATCGGGTGCATCAACTTCTACTCTCTTACTAGTCAGGGTGCAGCCAAAAGTGCGAAGGACCCGCTGGGCAGAGGACACTCACGCCCGGAGGTGCTCAGGGCTGGCCAGACAGCACAGGAGCCAACAAAAGTCACGACAGGCGACAGATGCTGGGACTACGTAGGAAGTGAGACCCGATCCGCTGGCCTGCCGCCACGCCCCACCCCAGCACTTTGAAGGCTGAGATAGGATCGCAGGTCTAAGGCCAGCCTCAGCAACTTAGCCAGAGCCTGTTTCCAAATAAAAAGTAAAAGGAGCTGGGGTGTGGCTTGGAGGTAGAACACACAGGCTCAACCCCCAGCTACACACACAAAGACTGATACCGGCATACTGCCGGAAATAGGGCCGCCATAATTCCCCAGGCGGGTCCCCTTAGAAGTGGCGGCGGGCAGGACTCCGCAGGGCTCCAAGCCCCTCCGTCCTCTGCAGGTTTCAGCTCTTGGAGCTACATCTCGTCTTTCAGGAGAGGCTCAGTAACGAAGGTTGAAGGGCAGTGGAGTGCCACGAAGTGATGCGCATTGGGAGGCGTTTCCGGCTGGTCTCCACCTGCGAGGTGTCAGAGAAGGGGCTCCTGGGCCCTTCACCTCCAAACGGCCTAGGTGGCCCCTACCAGCACGACGACCCACCACGGCCGCCTGGCCTCAGGACGCCATTCTACCTGTAATGAGCCTGGGCAGCGCACAGCCTGGGCACTGGCCACCCACCTGGCCCTTTCAATGCAGCACGATGCTGGGAGACAGGGGTGGGGCTCAGGACAACCAGGCGCAACCAGCCAGGGCTCTGACCACCTCCGCTGTCACCCTCAGGGTGACCACCTCCGCAGCCACCTGCACAGCCAGGGCGGCCAGACCTGGGGAGACGCTGTGGCTGGGGACGGCCTCACACGGTGCAGCTGTTTAAGCAACGAGAGTTCAGTCACCAACAGGCTCGACTCTTTTGGCTGGGATTGCAGATGGTGTTTTACTTCTGGGCTATAGCCTAGATGCCCGTTTTTAATTTTTATTTTAAAACCGGGTCTCACTAGATTACTCAGGGTCTTGCTAAGCTACTGAGACTAGAGCGCGCCTAGCAGAATCCTGACCCTCAGGGCGCGCACTGACTTCATTCTGGTCGTTCCAGTCACTATGCAACTGTGCTGTGGTTTACAGCTCACACCGGGCGCTCGGTTCTCAGCTTTGCAGTATCTGGATGCGTGCAGGGCCCTTGGTTGGTTTCTCAGATGACCGCCCGGCAGCTGACTGGATCCCTGCGACTGCCACACCAGCCCTCCCTCTAGCAGGCAGTGAATGGCCTCCTCAGACAAGCTTCCCACCAGGAGCTCCCAGGCCTGCTGCCCCCAAGTCCCAGCCTCGGCCAGCTCGTCCCAGCCACCCACTCCACCTGTGACTCGCCCCAGGCACCACACTCTACGGCTACATCTCCTTTTCTGGTTCAGGGGACAGAATCCAGGGGCACTACACCGAGCTACACCCCAGCCCTATTTCTATTCCTTGTTTCGAAGCAGGGTCTCCCTAGGTTGTGGAGGGCCTCACTAAGTAGCTGAGGCTGGCCTTGAACCTGTGATCCTCCTGTCAATCTCTTTAATGGAAACTAGAAAGGCAGATGGAGGAAAGGTTAAAAACTAGAATTAGCACACAGAAAATCTTCCTAAATGGCACAATTCTATCAGGTGAACTTCATTAATCCAGCTAAAATTAAAGGTACTTTACCTGTACAGAGATAATGTAACCATGTGAGCTTCCTTCCACTGAAATGCTGGCTATAAAATAATTCAAACTGTGAAAAGAAAAACAGTCAGATTATTCTCAGCTGCTGTACCACACCTTATCCAGTAATCACCACACTAAAACGTTCCTGGCAGGACACTGCACCTCGGGTTCACCCAGGTGCCTGGCAGATGGTGAAGAAGCATGTCGGCACGCACGGCCCAAAGCAGGCCTCACGGCACACATGCCCAGGGCATGCCAGGCAGGCACAGCAAGGCCTGCTGGTGTGGCTGAGGGCAATGCCCGCAGGATGGTGCAGCCGCCACCAAGGCGGCTCTTCCCCAAGCACCCAATGGCACGCGCCGCCATCTCCCAGGGCGATGCTGCCCACCCACCCAGCTCTCTTCATGGATACTGTTGTCCAGAGCGTTTCCTGGTAAACCATAGCACTTGCAGATTTGACTTTTTGTACTAATTCAGAAATGACATAGTCAGCAATCTATGGTTATTTTAATGATATTAATTTGGACCAAAGAGCCCAGCACATATTTTTAGCATGAAAATGTAAATCGTGTCTTTATTTCTGGCCGTGTATTTGCCAGTACGTAGCCTTGCTGAAGTGACCTGCCGATGAATGCGCTACAGCTACCCGACAAGTGCTGGGCTGGACCAAGGCAAGCCAGCGCCAGGGCTTCCTGTGGACCATCAGTGGTTGACCTTATGGGGAATCTTTACATTCTACGCAATGTAGCTTTGTAATTTAAAACCCCTTCCCTGGTGAATGTGTATTAGAGGACATTAGTCTAAAAACACAGAGTTCAGAGATGTTACGGGGCTGGGGCTGGGGCTGAGTGGTAGAGCACGGTTTTAGCATAGAGCCCTGGGATTTGAACCTGAGCCCCTAAGAGCTAGCGCGAAATGCGTGGTGGGAAAGTGACACTGAGCCACGAGTTCTGAGAAGACGGAACAGCCTCGTCAAGCCAGCTCAGGGCTGCGAAGCTTCTGCCTGCACACCACGCCTAACCTTCTAACTGTCTCCAAGTTTAAGCACCAATCAGCAACATGGGATCTAGTTGCTGCCCGTCTGCTCCTCCTGCAGCAAGAGAACAGCTCCAACCAGGAGCCCCAAGCACGGCAGAAACCCTGAGTGTGAGGGAGCGTGGTGGCACAGGCCTGTGACCCCAGGACCAGAGAGGCCGAGCAGGAGGTTGCAGCTTGGAGGACAGCTTCAGCAAGTAGTGAGACTCTCATCAACCTAGTGAGACTTTGTTTCCAAATAAGAAATAAAACAGAACTGGAGATGTAGCTTAGAGACAGAATGCCCAGGATTCAATATCTCCAGTAACACACACACACACACAGACACACACACACACACACACACACACACACACGCGTGCGCGCGCGCGCGCACACAGGAAGAAAAGAAACAAAACCCTGGGTTTGGCAAGTCCTGGCACTGGGGTGGCCTGTAAACTTAGCAAGACCCTGTATCACACACACACACAAAAAAAGGTCAAAGACTAAAAACTATTATTGGCAAACAGTTCCTACAGGAAGAGAAAAGACATAAAGTTAAAGAAACCAGGCTAAGCCGGGCGTGGTGGAGCACGCTTGTAATCCCAGCATTTGGGAGGCTGAGGCCGGAGGATCATGGCTTGCCTCAGCAACTTAGTGAGACCCTGTTTCAAATTAAAACGAATAAAAAATAGGGCAAGGGGTGTAGCTTGGAGGCTGAATGCTCCTGGGTTCCATCCCCAGACCTGCAAAAAAAAAAAAAATAAAATAAAAAAGCCAGGCTGATAGTGCCTGCCTGTAATCTCAGCACTTGGGAAGGTGAGACAGGAGGATCGCAGGTTCAAGGCCAGCCTCAGTAACTTAGCAAAACCCTCAGCCACATAGAGAGATCCTATTTCAAAATAAAAAATAAAAAGGGGTTGGGAGTATAGCTTGGATATAGAATGCCCTTGTGTTCAAACCCCAGTACCAAAAACAAAAAAAATAGGACTGGGGGTGTAGCTCAGTGGTAGAGCATTCCTGAGTTTAATACCCAGTACCACACACAAAGAGAAGAAGTTAAAAGAAAATTCTCTCTCCCCCAATTTCAATTTGAGAAAGAGGTTTTAGAAATCAGTGTTTTAAGGCTGTCCTAAGAGAGGAAATCACAACCGTTCTCTTGCTTGCTCACAAATACACCAAGACCCCTTCTGTGCGAGGGGCCCAGCGCAGCACGTGCTGGCCACGAGTCTCCCAGAGAGCTACAAACCCACCCAACGCTTCACCTGACACTCGCTTGTAACGACCCTGCTGAGGCACATTTAATGGCCTGGCTCGACACCTGCTCCCCACACAAGTGCTCTTCAGGTAGTTTCCAGGACAGTTTGTGCCATGATCTCTTTTCTGAGAAGATGTAACACGTTCTAAAAGAATGAGATGCCTATTCTGAAACTCTTATCTGGCCGATGATACTACGCTTCTCTGCAACTAATATAACTTCTAGTATCGGCTGCCATTTCTCGAGTATTTACTATATACTAAGTGAAAGTGCTTTAGCTCTATCATCTCACTTCATTCTTCTAAAGGGATGCAATTATCTTTTCTTTCTTTCTTTTTTTTTTTTTTAGTGATACTTGGGTTTCTGGAAGCTTTTCTACCTCCGGGCTACACTCCCAGACCTATTTTTATATTTTTTATTTGGAAACAGGGTCTCTTAAGCCAGCGAGGCTGGCTTCAAACCAGCGTGATTCTCCTGTCTCTGTCTCCCAAGCGCAGGGATTACGAGTGCATGCCACCATGCCTGGCTACAATTATCATTTTAACAGAAGGTTAAAAGTCAGACAGTAGAAAATGGCACTTGAAACCAGGAAGTATGAGTCTAGATCCTCCACTACTTGTTTATAATTCTTATTTTATCTACCTATTTATTTATTTAACATACTGAGGACTGAGTTCGGACACTCAGTCCTATATTATTTTGAAACAGGGTCTCACTAAGTTGCTGAGTCTGACAGCAAACCTGTGATCCTCCTGTCTCAGCCTCCCAAGTACTGGGATCACAGTTGTGGGCCACCGTCCTGGCACGTTTTTACTCCACAGCTCCTAACTGTGCATGGCTCACAACCTCCGGCCACTGCCCAAATGAGGGACTGCTAAAGGGTGATGCACTTTTCTCTAGAAAAAACTGCCGCTCAGAATCCCATCCAATCACGACATAAGGAGCCTCTCTTGGAGAATCCAGAGGCGATCAGTTCTTGAGAGAGGAAGACATGTTTGCACAAAATCTGTAAACAGATATTCAAGATAGTGTTCTTCACATGCCAGAAAGGGGAAACCCAGATCTCTAAGGATAAGCAGATAAACAAAATGTGGCATGTCCACAAAATGGAGTATTATTGGCAATAAAAAGGAATGGGCTACTGACCCACACTACGGCACACATGACCTCTGCCACCAAGGACTACTGACCCACAGTAATGCACACGTGACCTTTGCCACCAAGGTCGGCAACGTAACTGCCAGTGTGCAGACAAAAGACTAGAGAGCCGGGAAGTAGCTGGGCTGGGGTGAGGAGGGCAGGAGGGAGCTGGAAACCTGGAGCCACTGCTAATGAGCAGAACTGTGGGGTGAACAGCAATAGCCTCAAATTAACTAACGATGACCACAGGTTGCGCGCCCTCAATCTGACAATCCAGAACCACAAGGCACAACTAGAGAACCCACACGCCTGCCTGGCGAATCAGTGAGGACGCAGGTGCGCCAGAAATGGGGTGAGAAATGACGGCCAGGCCAGGAGTACGAGGCTCAGGACGCCAAAACAAGCGCTGGGCTAGGCTGGGGGCAACCAAGACAGTGGGTTATGTGCACACAAGTGTCCAAAACTCCGGATGATAGAAATAATGGAAATTGGAAAGATTTCTGGCCCTCAGAATTCTGGACAAGGGATTCGAGACCACTGACAGCGTAAAGAGGACTCTGGGTGAGTCGTGTCTCCGCATGGCTGTTTTATCTCCTGTTCCTTTAGAAACTTTCTGGTCAGCATTCTAGGATTTCTACTCAGGCAAATATATTTGAAAGCAAATATACTTGAAATTTCTGGCTTCAATACAGCTTCCTAGGATTATTTCACAATCCACATATATTCACCAAAATTAGAAGACAGAAATAAAAGTATTACATGAGATAAATGAGGTATAAAATGACTCAAAACTCAAATTGAAAGATGAAATTATGATATTTAAATGTTCTAAACTTTGTCTTAACATCAGTATTTTGAAGTTTAAAACTGATCGAAGCACCGGGCATGGTGGCACACGCTTGTAATACCCATGCTTGGGAGGCTGAGACGGGGATCGTGCAGGTTCGAAGCCAGCCTCAGCTACTGAGGCTCTCAGCAACTTAGTGAGACCCTGTTTCCAAATAAAAATATAAAGTAGGTCTGGGAGTGTAGCCCGGAGGTAGAAAGCCCATGGGCTCCACTCCCAGTACCAAAAAAACAAAACAAAACACAACACAACTGGTCGAAGCTATAGTGCCAAGGGTTCCACATAGTTCTTTGACAACACGTATTTACTAAGAGTAATGTAAATTATCCTGTTTTGGGAGATCGAAGTTACAGTGCCAAGATGCAACAGAAGTCTTTGGCAATATGTATTTCTTACTCTTAAAAAAACAGGATAAATCACATTCTTTTTAAAGAGCAGAGAGACTATAGTTTGTACATATATTTTTCAGTCACCTGTGCCATTAAGACTTAAGGGAAGTACTAAAAATATGAGAACATATGAAAATATAATATGAAAACACTCACTGGGCCAGGCTGCAACCCAGTGGAGGAGCGTGTGCTTAGCATGCCGAGGCCCTTGGGCACCATCCCCACGCACCCCTGCATACGTGCACACGCGCACACGCACACCCCTCCACTCCCTCGACTCTCCATCTTCTCCGCAAACTCACCATCTGTACACTTTTTTCTAGTTCCTGGGGAATGGCGAACGTAGACGAAGGAGCCTGAGTAAGAGGCCATGCGCCTGCCTGGAAGCACAGGGGAATAAATGTTACATTCAACCTCTGACCTGAGAGCAGGGAGACTCAGGCAGATGCAATACCGTTTCCCTCCCCCATGTGGATGGAACCGTCCGCATTACTACTGTGGTGTGTTCATTCCAAACCAATACGACAGGTAACTAGGAAACCCTAACTCACTAACTGAAACAAATGTAATCAGGGTCCCATTTTAATCCTTCATATGGGCACACTAAAAAAGTAAATGTCAATGAAAAACACATTCACACCTGTAGAACATATATCTGAAAACTAATTCCCAAATCTATTACTGTGTCTTGGTTTTTGATAAAATTGTTGAACTTATTGTTGAGGTCGGCACTGACGCTCATGTCTGTATACATCCGATGTAGTTTGCTGGTAAACTCATAACCACAGGCTTGCTGTAAAAAAAAAAAAAGAAAAAAGTTTTAAAAATAGGTGACTTAAAGCCAGGTGTGGTGGCGCACACATGTAATCCCAGCATTCGGGAGGCCGGGACAGGAGGACTGTGGTTTGTGGCTAGCCTCAGCTACTTAGTGAGGTCCTCTCCAACTCGTGAGACCCTGTTTCAAAATAAAGACTAAAAAAATAGGGCTGGGGGTGTAGCTCGGAGGTAGAATGCCCCTATTACCGGAAAAAAAAAGAAAGAATATTAGCTGGGAAATTAAACATATTTGTAATAACAGCCAGTGAGAGATAAATCTACTTCTATCAGTGTACAAGTGAAAGTAAAGTAAATGAACTGAAGTTTAACTGCACTCCAAAACTTGTTAAGGGTATTTTGGTATATCAATAATATTAGTTGTTTTAAAATTACTACTGGGGCTGGGGACATAGCCCAGTGGTAAAGCACCCGCCACCTCTACAAGAGGCCCAGGGCTCCTCCATCTCCAGCACCATAAGAAAAACAAAGATTGGTAGTAACCAATTAATCTTTTTTCTTTTTTTTTTTTTTGCAGGTTTGTCTGTATTTGACCTCTGAGCTACACCTCCAGCTCTATTTTTTATTCTTTATTTGAAATAGGGTCTCACTGAGTTGCAAAGGGGTTCACTAAGTAGCTGAGGCTGTCCGCAAACCACGATCCTCCTGTCTTGGCCTCCTGAATGCTGGATTACAAGCGTGCGCCATCACACCTGGCTCACCCATTACCGTGAAGATCGTTCTCTGGCAATGTACACATCGAGGCATCTGTCCTGGTAGCAGAGGACCTACACATCCAGCGGCACCGGCGTGCCGTACCCACTGGCGGCCCTGTGACTGCGCACAGGAGCGCCTGTGTGCCGGCAGCACTCCCAGGCTAGTGCCGATCGCAGCTCGCCTCACCTTGAGCTTATTGATCATGGCTTCTTCGGAATCCATCGACATGGACAGCCCATGGATTAGACGCTTCGCCAGCATCCTTGCGTAGAACTAGGTTAACAATCGTAAAGGTTACTTCCTTCTCACGATTCAAAGTTCAAAAGCAGAGCAAAGCTGCGCTCACCTGAATGCCCCTCACGCTCACCTTTTGGAAAACGTCCTTGTCGTCGATGTATTTGAAGACCGTGATGAAGCTGCTGAGCTTGTCTTCCACTTCGTTCTCGGTCATGCCCTTGGCTGACTTCTTGAGTAAGTTGTCGCAGTACTTCGCAAGCTCAAAAGGGAATTGGTAAGAGAGCTTAGGAAAGGTGTCGGGACAGGCCAGCCGAGCCAGCAGCGGTGACGGGGTCACCAGGCGGGCCGCGCCCCAAGCCGGTGCTGCAAGCCACAATCGCCGCGCTTCGTGCACGAGGTGAGCCCACAGAACCCCGGAAACAGCTCGGAATGCGGACCGACGCCTGGAGACCACGAGAGGGCCCGAGCCGTACCAACTTTTGCAAGAACACCTGGGTGAGCTCTGAGTGGCCCTTGACTTCCTGACATTAACAATTACTTACAACAACCTTCAAAGTAAGTTTCCTTCAAAGGTTACTAAAATCTATCAGGTCTCCTTCAGATTTCAGATATAACAAAATCTTCACGAAAAGTCTATGCACACCAAAATGCTGTAAAATGAAATGTTTTCCTTCAGTTACTTAAGGGCACAGTCTTCCTTCCGCATTCTTACATAAATGCCAGTTAAGAGAGGATACAGATTTTCATCTACGTTTTTGAAAATGCTACAAAAGACTGATTTGAGATCCCATTCAATTTTCCTTTTCAAATGTGGACTTTTCATAAGACAATTTAGATGATCATCAGACTTACCAGTTCAGGTGCTTTGCAGACAGACTTGGGTTCTCTGTAATTCACAACTGACGTGAGGGCCTGAGGGGAAAACCAGGGTACTGAGCGAGCGCACGCCACACACGTGCCAGGCTGTGTAGCCACAAGGCTCCCCAGCTGCCCGCCAGGGGCTGAGGCGAGGGTCCCCTCCACCGCCCGCCCCCACTGTGCCCTCTGCCAGCATCTCTCGCTGCAGGGCCTTGGCATCTGGGGCAAGCTCGTGCCTACTGTTTGCTTATCTACCACAGGGAGCACTCCCTCCAGCTGAATTTCTGCTCAGGTAATAATTATATATCCCGTTTCTATTACAAGGTGTTCTTTATAATGCATTATTGAAATCTCACATATAAATTAATGCTGTGTTTAAACTTTACAACCTTACAAGCAAACTTCCTACACGGAATACCAAAAACAAGTTTGTGAAATATATTGTTTTCTTGCAAATATCATTCAATACAGCCTAAATATTGTATGTGAAGGAAAAATCAGTACTAAAAAATACTAAAACCAGGCATGGCAGCCCACACCCTGTAATCCTTACTCCCTGGGAGGCTGGGACAGAAGAACATGGGTTCAAGGCCATGGGGGTTTTGTTTCAAAATATTAAATAAAAGGGCTGGGAGTTTAACTGGAGGTAAAATGCCCCTGGGTTGAATCCCCAGAACAAAAAAGAATACTAAAATTGTGTATGTATTTTCAAAACATAATAGTTTATTAACAATTCTGCTTATTAGCATAGTAATGGAAAATTGCACACATATTCAATTTGACTTTTTTTGGTGCTGGGGGTTGGGCACAGAGGCATTCTATCTCCTAACGATACCCCCAGCCCTATTTTACTTCTTATTTTGAAACAGGGTCTCAATATTGTTGTGGAGGGCCTTCCTATGTTGCTGAGGCTAGCCACAAAAACCTGTGAGCCCCCGTCTCAGATTCCCCACTAATGGATTACAAGTGTTCGCCACCACGCCCAGCTCAATTCGTAATTTTAAACTATTACTATTTTGCTGGGCGTGGTGGTGCACACTTGTCATCCCCGTGCTTGGGAGGCGGAGACAGGAGGATCGCGTAGGTTCGAAGCCAGCCGCGCTGGCTTAAGAGACCTTGTTTCCATATGAAAAAGTATAAAATAAGTCTGGGAGTGTAGCCCCGAGGTAGAAGGGCTTCCAGGAACCCCATTACCACCAAAACAATGAATAAATAAATCCATAAATTATTATTACTATTTTGACTTTCACAGTGAAATTAGTTCCTTCAGGTCAATCCCCGCGTCTAGATCTGGATCTGCCTTCACGATGGGGAGAATCCAGGCACAGACACGCGCACGCAACTTACCTTGTCCAGTGCACTCATGAAGTGCTGATCGCCATTCAGGACGGTGTTGATAAGCTGAACAAATTTACCATGCACTTCCAGAACCGACTCCACAAACAGCGTTGGCATCTAAAAATAAAAGTATGAACTATAAAACCACATTTAAAGAAATCCAAAATTAAATTAGTCTTATTAACGATCAAGGGTCAAATGTGCCTCAAGTAAGTGACGTCCCTCCTCTCGCACACACACACTTACACTTCTACTTCCCCACCCCTGTTTATTAGGAAATGTTCTTATCTAAGGTGGTCTTAAATATCTGAAACTTAGCTGGGCACGGTGGAGCACACTTGTAACGCCAGCATTTGGGAGGACAAGAAGGAGGATCGTGGTTTGCGGACAGCTTCAGCTCCTTGGTGAGGCCTGCTGCAACGCAGTGGGACCTCGTTTCAAAATAAAGAATAAAGAATAAAAAATAGGGCTGGGGGTAGTTCAGATAGAGAATGCCCTGGATACCAGCCCCAGTACTGGGAAAAAAAAAAAAAAAAACAAACCCCCCCAAAAATCCCCACAAACAAACACAAAAAACCCTGAAACTTAAAAAAAGTATCTACAACTTTGCTGCTGAAATCTGCCGTCATTCAAAAGCGGCTGTCCAGAGCCTGCCATCTGAGCACTCAGTAACAGGCCGGGCCTGGCGCGGCCGTGAATGCCCCGGGCCAATCCAACAGAATGTTTGGGAAGGGGCCACAGGATAAATCTTTGAAATTCCAGGCCTATCCCTTTCACAGAAGAGCATATAAACACAGATTGCCTGCAAAGTCCTCGGAGCTGAGGGTGGGGGGCACTGTGAGAACAGAACAGACCCCTCCCCAGGAAGCGGGCAGGCAGCAGGCCAGCGCCTCAGGGGAGATCCCTCCTGACAGCGAGCCCCCTCAGCGGAGAGGGCCATGGACTGGCACCTGCACTCAACTATGTGGGTGGTGTGGGGCCCCACGACAAACGCATTCGCCTATTATATCCCCACCTCCTGACTGACTTCCGGACTCAGTTTCTATGCGCAATGTCATCCAACACCGCGAACCTGTAAGTCTAACCATAAACACTAGTACATCTAGTAATAACAGGAATAAACCTAAACAATACAAACCAGTACCTCCCCAAAGCTGGAAAGCTTATTGAATAGGGAAGACTGTTAATCTTCAAGTTACAAAGGAACACAACACATAGACACGGAAGCAGCCAATCTCATTCAATGGTTTTCTAATATTTTGATAATTCAAAAAAATTCTAACAGATCACAGATTTAAAACATTTGAATAACTCATTTGTTGGCCCTACAAAATTTTTTCTTTCTTCTCTTTTCTTTACAGTACTAGGGATGGAACCGGGGCGTTCTACCTCTGAGCTACACTCTTAGCCCTAATTTCTAGTCCTTTTTACTATTTTTGAAACAGGGTCTCCCTGAGTTGCGAAGGTCCTCGCTAAGTAGCTCAGGCTGTCTGCCAACCATGATCCTCCGGTCTCCGCCTCCCGAATGCTGGGATTACAAGCGTGCGCCACCACGCCCAGCTTCTTTAATCTTTTAAAACAAAAAAAGCGCGCTTGGGAGGCTGAGACAGGAGGATCACACAGGTTCGAAGCCAGCCTCAGCTGCTTAGTGAGGCTCTCAGCAATTTAGTGAGACCCTGTTTCCAAATAAAGTATAAAATAGGTCTGAGAGTATAGCCTGGAGGTAGAAAGCCTCTGGGTTCCAACCCAGTGCCACAAAAAAATAAAATAAAAAATAAAAAATAAAAAAAGCCCACAATAAACCTGATTGGGAAAGCCCGCTCCAGCGCCTCGTACACCACTCACGTTTTCCTGAGTGAGGTTACTGGTTGCTCGAAGGCCCTCGTCGTGGATGTGATTCTGCAGCTCCTGGATCATGTGAGGTAAACCGGCGGACACAGCTCGGAGTAGGACATACATGTTGGCCATGTCTGCAGGAAAGGAGGACCGCTGTTACAGTGCTAAAGCCGTCACCTAGGAGCTGCACAGCTCAGATGTCCGGTCCAGAAGAGCAGGTGGGCAGCCCCCAAGGACAGCCATGCTGGACACACATTCAACAGAACACTCTGCTCTGCTCCTTTTACACAAATCGTGCCAGGCATTTCGTGTACCATTCGCAGCTGCAAAACATATTTTAACTGGAGGTACTTTGTGTAAGTACACAGCCACTTCCACCTAGTTCCAACCATATAGCACTTCTTCATGTGGATATATCACAATTACACAAAAGTGGATAAAACAATATCATTGTTTCCAATGATATTATAATTTTGCAATTAATAATCTTCCACATGGGCAAGAATATCTGAGCACAAACCCCCAGAGTGGATGGCTGTGTCCATGCTGGAAAGTAGTGGGTGCTGAGCCCAGAGCATTCTGTCTCCAAGACTTAGCCCAACCCAATTTTATCTCTTATTTGGAAACAGGGTCTCACTTGGTTCAGAGACCTTGCAATCCCCGAGTCTCAGCCTCCCCAGTACCGGGATCCCAAGCATGTGGCACCATGCCTGGCTTGAAGCAGACCCTTCTAAGCAGAGAACCCATCAGCGGAAGCTCCCCTGATCAAAACATGTCAGAAAAGGCTCTGATCTCCAACACTGAGAAGTGGGATGTCTCAGTGTGGTGGTTTTGCTGTAAACTTTCTATTGAAATATAATACACTTAGAGAAGGCGTACAGATCTGAGTGAGTGGGCAGCCCTGGGGACCAGGCCCACTGCCTCCATCCTGGGCTCTGCTGCTCCATACCATCTCCACAGGTCCAGGACCTGCTGTGCTCTGACCATGCCTCTGTGCTGTTCCACTGGCCGGCAGGCGGCACGCTGCCCACCCGGGGATGTGACACTTGACTGTGCCAGTGTGGTGACTACAGGCAGCATGGCTGGCGGCCTTGTACCTATCTTTTCTGTACACTCCTGCGTGCATGCTTGGGAGGTCTGCTGGGCCCCAAGTGTACATACACTCTGCCAGAATGGCCGTTTCTGCTTTTCAAAGTGACCCTCCAACTGACTCTCTCACCCAGTGTATAACAAAGTCTCGGTCCTCCACACTTCCAGTCCGCCCTCCTTTCAGTCTTTTGAACTGTCCGAATGGCTCTCTGGAGGTCATCTGCATGCCTGACGGCTCAGCTTCCACTCAGCAGGCCCTGCTCAGCTGCCTTCGCCTTGTCAGACTGACCTCCCTCCCCAGCCGCCGCGATAAACTACCGCTGTCTTTTCAAACCCAAGTGGTCTTAATTGTCCTAATGATCCCAAGTTGGTTTTTTTTTTTTTTTTTTTGGTGGTACTGGGGGTGGAACCCAGGGGCTTTCTACCTCTGGGCTATACTCCCAGACCTATTTTATACTTTATTTGGAAACAGGGTCTCACTAAGTTGCTGAGAGCCTCACTAAATAGCTGAGGCTGGCTTCGAACGAATAATGATTCACCTGTCTCAGCCTCCTGAACCCTGGGATTCCAAACGTGTGCCATCAAGCCTGGTGATCCAAAATTTTTAACATTGTCCTCTGGATCAACCTTTCTTCTGTGTGCTTTCTGTGATCTTTTAGAAACGTCTTTCCTGCCTCAGTTACAAAGATACCCTCTTACGTGGTCTGTGTGTCCAAGCACCTGTGGCAGCGGTCAGCTGTCTCACTGGGGACACCCGGGCGGATCAGCACCAAGTGCTGCTTCACAGACAGCTCACGTAGCACGGGCTCCCCGCTCCACTTCACTACCGGCCTGTCTTCGTAACTACACAATCTGCAAGTGGCGGCAGGCGCAGGGAGTGTCCAGGCTACCGCAAAGTGCGTCTGAGGGGCCACGGAGGACAGGCGGGGAGCTGGGCCTGCAGCACAGGCCACTCACCGTTCTTCTTCTCTTGCCGGATGATGCTGTGACATTCCGCGTGTAAGAACTGCAGGTGGTCGGCTACCATCCGCTGCTGACACTCATGGATCACTTTTGTGTAGGAACTTGGATGTAAGTACTTTCGACATCTAATTTCTTCATCTTTTAATCTACCTAGGACCTATAGAAATACATGCTTAAAATTATGAACTACCAGGCTTGTCTGTGAGAAGTCTACAACATCAGTAAGAAACTCGGGTGGGCGAACCTGATCAGCTCCATTAAACACAGCAAAGGTAATAAACGAAGTCTGCGTAAATAACGCAAGCCCACAGTTCACAATCAGTTCTGTTCTGTTTTTTTTTTTTTTTTTTTTTTTTTTGCGGTACTGGGGATGGAACCCAGGGCATCCTACCTCTGAGCTACATCCCTAGCCCGATTTTTTATTCTTTATTTTAAAACAGGGTCTCACTAAGTTGCAGAGGGCCTCGCTAAGTAGCTGAGGCTGGCCGTGAACTGCGATCCTCCGGTCTCAGCCTCCCGAGTGCTGGGATCACAAGCAGGAGCCACACACTGGCTAAATCATCTGTTTTGATGTGATCTGCCGCCACCTCCACTCACCACTGAGCTATAATCGTAACCTGCATCCAAAATGTATATCCAGGCTTGCCACTTTAACATCTCAGTGGTCACAATGGACTTGCCACTTTAACATCTCAGGTCACAGTTCAGCGGCACTGATCACATTCGGTGTTTCATGGCCGTCCCCACTGTCTATTTTTAAACTTCTTCCTCACCCTAAAAACTATAAAGAGAAACTATAACATGGAGCAGGAAGGTCCCTGGCCGCGTGCCCGCTGCCCGCTGCTGATGTTCTGCCCACTCTCAGCGGCCCAGCGCGCTGCCCTTGCCGTCCTCAGGCGCACCGTGTCCCGGCACACGGCACGCTTCATGCCTTAGAGCCGAGTCATACTTTGTTCTGATTGTTTTTTTCTTTCTTTTGTGGCACTAGGGATGAAACTCAGGGCCATATTACCTCCAGGATACACCTCCAACCCTATTATAGTCTTTTATTTTGAAACGGGCCTCCCTAAGTTGCTGAGGCTGAGCACAAACCTGCGATCCTCCTGTGTCAGCCTCCCAAGCCCAGGGGTGGGTCCAAGCGTGTGCCCCATGCCGGGCTGCTTGTTCTTTCGAGTCTCGCACACAGCTGTCCTGCTCACACAGAGGGCGTGTGCGCACTTGGACACTCCGGTGTGGCTGCAGCTGTGGATCTAGAGGACGTGCGCAGAGCTGGGCTGCAGCACAAGGGGAGATCTGAGCGTGCTTAGCAGCGGGCGGAGCCTGCGCTCCTCAGTGGTTGAGAGAGGCTTCAGCAGCGCAGCCTTCGTTCCGGCCGGGGACCGTGGGGCTCCGCGACCTGGGGGCGGGGGGCAGCGCTAGGCCTCCGCCAGGTTTCTCTTCTCGTCCAGCCACAAATAAAAGCCATCACTGATAAACTGCTCGACTCCAGCTGGACACGGTGGCGCACACCTGTGACCCCAGTATCTGGGGGCTGAGTCAGGAGGACCACTGGCTCAGGACAGCCTCAGCAACTTAAGAGACTCTCAGAACCTAGCAAGACCCTGTTTCAAAAATAAATAAATAAATGAATAAAGCCGGCCGTGGTGGTGCATGCTAGTAATCCCAGTACTAGGGAGGTTGAGACAGGAGGATCACAGGTTTGCAGAGCCTCAGCTACTTAGTGAGACCTTGTTTCAAGATAAAAAGTAAAATGGGGCTAAGGGTAGAAGTTGGAGGTCAAATGCCTCTGGGTTCAATCCCCAGTACCACAAAAAAAGAAAAAGGGCTAGGCGTATAGCTCAAGGGTAGAATGTCCCTGTGTTTAAAAAATGCTTAACTCCAGCACTTCAAATGAAAAACCTGGTTAAAAGTTCCAATGTTTATTATAACTTTTTTTTTTACTACTGAGAAATATGGTGACTGACATGTTGATTTAGTGATTAAAATTCTTTCTGGAGCCGGGTGTGGTGGCGCACGCTTATGATCCCCGCGCTTGGGAGGCAGAGACAGGAGGATCGCGCACAGGTTCGAAGACAGCCGTACTGGTTTAAGAGACCCTGTCTCCAAATAAAAATATAAAATAGGTCTGGGAGGTAGAAGGCTTCCAGGAACCCCAGTACCACCAAAAAAAAAAAAAAAAAAAAAAAAAGTTCTTTCTGGAGGTTTTGTTCCTACTCAGACTTCCAAGAATTTGATACAGAAAAAGAACTATTCATACAAATACCTAAATAATTCTCCCTCCATTTTTTCCTTTCAATTGCAAAGGAGACACAAATGCAAACAGCTTCTATCCTTACCGTTTCCTAAAGAAATCACTACGCACAAAAATCTATTATTCTGCCAGGATTGTGCACATACATTAATTCTGAGGATGATCACAATGTGTAATGGAGAATGACCAAAACGCTTGGAGCAGGACGCGGAGCAGCTCAGCGCTTCCCGGAGGACGCGCAGCTCGGGGCCCGGCCACGGCATCACGGCCAGCCATCACGCGGAGCTCCGGCCAGACACGCAGCCCATCCCCCAGAGGAAACGTGGCCAGGCCTCGGGCCAAGCACAGCGGGGCGCGGCCTCTTACCTTTTCCATATACTGAGAGCAGTGCGATTCTTGTAATAAATTCGAAGCTTCTTGTTTGTAATACTCTCCTGTTTCAGTCAGAAAGGGAGACTCAAAGATTTCCTGATAAAACTGGGCAAACCAATTAAAAAGCACATTAGGAAAAACTTAGAACATGTTAATTAAGAAATTAAAGGCCTATTAGTTATGTTTTTAAAGGAGACTTCTTACCTTTAAGGGAAATTTTTTCTTATACTGTTCAACATGAACAAAGGAGTTAATAACCCCATGGATTACTTTCTGGTTTGGGTCTTCACCACCACGATCACTAAAATAGGGCAGAACACAGAATATTCTTGAGAACGCAAATATCTATGGAAAAAGAGCCCAAGTACACCGAGAGGGCCGCTTCTTTCAGTAGACAAACCAAATTATAAAGCGCTTCAAGGGCAATATGTACATGAAGCTTAGAAAACATGTTTCCATAGTACAAGCTTAATTAATACACATCATACTTAACATACACAGAGTCATCTCAGTAAACAAGGTTTGATTGTAAAGCTAAACACAGGCCAACACTAAGACGCTACTTCTTTAATTCTAACAAAGCAAATGGGAGGCCATGGACTCTAATACTAGTGTTAGAGAAAATCTGTTAATACCTTAATAGTAAAGTCCACTTATAATATGCCAACAGCTACCACCTGCCAAACGGGGAGAGCTCAAAGCTTCCACTCTGGATCGGGGACTAGACCAGGACGGCCACTTCGCCCAGCTCTAGACGTCCCCGCCAGAGCCACTGGGCAAGAGAGAAAGAGCAGGGTGTCCACTTAGGAAAGAACCTGAACCGTCACTGTTCACGCATGACATAACTATACGTATGGAACTCCAAGGATTCCACTAAAACTGTCAGAACAGAGCCATTCAGCAGTTACAGGATATAAAATCAACATACAAAAATCAGCAGCATACTATATGCCAAGCGCAAATTATTTGAAATAGAAAGTTAATTCACTTTTACAGAAACTCCAAGGGGGATGGGAGTAGGAATAACTTTAATCAAAACGGTAGAAGACTCTACAGTAAAAATTATAAAAACACCCTGCTGCAGGTAGTGGTACACGCCTAGAATCCAAATACTTGGGAGGCTGATACAAGAAATCTCAGGTTCCCTCGAGGACAGCCTCACCAAGTAGTGAGACTCAGTTTCAAAACGAAAAATAAAATCAGGCTGTTGGTGTATCTCACAGGTAGAATACTCCTGAGTTCAAACACCAAACACCAGTACAACAAAAACAAAAAGAAAATCTGTAAAACACTGATGAAACAAATTGAAAGGTTCACAAATCAAAAAGATTATCTCTCCTTTGTGGCCTGGAAGAATTGATTTTATTAAAATGTCCATGCTATCTAGCCAGGTATGGTGGCATGTATGTGTAATTCCAGTATGTGGGAGGCTGAGACAGGAGGATCACAGGCTCGAGACCTGCACCAGTAACTTAGTGAGACTGCAAGTAACTTAGCAAGATCCTGTTTCAAAATAAAAATTAAATAGGGCTGGTTACAGCTTGGAGGGAGAATGCCCCTCTGTTCAGTATACAGCACCATGGGGGGGGGGGAATCCATACTATACCAAACAATTTACGGAATCAGTACAATCCCTATCAAAACACCAATGACAGTCTTCACAGAATAGGAGAAAAACTCTAAATCTGTATGGAACCATAAAAAACCTCAAAGAGCCAGAGGCATTTCATTAAGCTATACATTCACATGTGGATTCCTGTATCTGCATTCCAGTTTATAATAAAAAGTTTAGAATATACATGTGCCTGAGGGCACACTAAGCCCTCTTAAAGCCAGAGGAGATTATTATCTGAGGGTACTTGATAATTACCTGTGACGATAACAACCTGCTAGCTGGTCAACAACACCCATAGAGAAAAGACCCACCTCATACAATGACTGGCAGAGCTAGATTACCTAGCAAATGGTCATCAGAACAGAAACAGCAACTGCGTACTCATTTAGACTCCCAAAATTCAATGGTGAAGAGAGAATTTCATCTTAACTCTTTTTGGTACTGGAGATTGAGCCGGGACATTCTACCTCCAAGCTACACCCACAATCCTATTTTATGTTCAAACAAGGACTGAGTAGGTTGCTGAGGCTGTCCTCCAACCTGTGGCCCTCCTGACTCAGTCTCCCCAGCACTAACCTCCCAGTGTGCACCTGGAAGCCAGCCGTGCTTGGCCCACATGCAACGGTCATCGCCCCCCACCCTCACATCACACTACCATCTGGTTTTCCGTCTACACACTCTTTATTTCCCCCCTAGAACTGGGGCTGGAACCCAGGGCATTCGACCTCCGAACTACATCCCCCACCCTACTTTTTATTCTTTATTTTGAAACAAGGTCTCACTGAGTTGCAGAGGGCCTAAGTAGCTGAGGCTGTCCGGGTACTGAGATCCTCCGGTCTCAGCCTTCTGAATGCTGGGATTAAAGTGTGCGCCACCACGCCCAGCTGTCTGCATCCTTAGACTTTCTTCTCATCTTCCTGTAGAGCCAACTCTACCCAAGCACAACTTTGTCCAGAAGTCATGAAACTCCTGCTTCTAACTGTATGCGTGCATGTGTGTAGTGCTAGGGATTGAACCCAGGGCATCCCAGAGCCCTTTAATTTTCTGTTTTGAATCAGGGTCACAGTAGGTTGCTGAGGGTGTCCTGGAACCTGCAATCCTCCTGGCTCAGCCTCCCAAGTACTAGGACCATAGGTGTGCCTCACCACGCAGTGGCCCTCCTTAGGACCTAACCTGAGTGCATATGTAAAATATCAAAAGCGCAGCCTGGAAGGCCCAGAGGCTTCAGGACGGTAGCAGCAGCCACCGACCTCAGGCGCTCACATCTGCAGTAAGCACACAAGGCTCTGGACCAACGACCTGCCAGGAAGGAGCAGCGTGAGGCTCATGAACACGTGAGCCGTGCAGCCGTGCCGAGCAGCGTGAGGCTCATGAATACGTGAGCCGTGCAGCCGTGCCGCTGCCCGCAGGCCACACAGCCGCACTGCCTCAGGAGGAAACGCGCCGGCACTTACCTCTTGATTTCTCGGAGCAGCATGCGGATGAGGATGGTCTGAAGCGGCCCAACCATCAACTTCCTCCACATGTCCAGTGCTAGCTGCCAGAGAAGCACACAGGCCTCAGTCACTTGCTGCTTTTAGTCTTGACAAAACTTGTCCACGACTTTTTAAAGTAAAAAAACCCTCCAAAAGATATACTCGTAAATACGATTTCAAAATTTAAATGAAAACTGAAGGGAAATGAAAAAAATTGTTTAAAAATTTATTTTTATTTATTTTTTGGTGGTCCTGTAGGTGGAACCCAGGGGCCTTCTACCTCCAGGCTATACCCCCAGGCCTATTTTATATTTTATTTGAAAACAAGGTCTCACTAAGTTGCTGAGAGCCTAAATAGCTGAGGCTGGCTTTGAACCTGCGATCCTCCTGTCTCAGCCTCCCAAGTACAACAGATTTGATTTAAATGCCAATGACCATCATATCAGACTGTACAAAGCATATAATTAAGGTTTTCACTTTGACTTTTATAAAAACTTTACTGATTATTAAATGCTCTGTACTATAGACAGGCTATTTGGCTATTAACTGATTTTTATTTATTTTTTTTGTGTGTGTGGGTCTGGGAATGGTATTAACTGATTTTTAAAGTTAGGAACTATCTCACACAAATATAAAAAAGTGTAGGTAGGTTGTTTTAACGAATAGTAAAACAGCCTGCATTCACTGCCTGCTTTAAATTACGAAGCCAAACCTGGCCACCACGGCGGTCAGAACGTCCTCTTCTCCTGATTCCTTGCTACTCTGAGTGTGTGGTAGTGACGCCCTTGCTTGTACTCTAGGTGTGTGCAAGCCACATGATAGCTTGAAGTTGGCCTTTGCTGATCTTAGGAGCAAAACCCTATCGTGTCTTCTACATGATTCCTGAAAACTGACATTTGTCACCGCAGCTCATCCCACTGAGACAGCCTGCAACTGGCTGCTGCCTGCGTCCCGTGCCCTGTTTATGAGTACGCCATGACTCCTTGTTCCACCCACTGCTGACATGGGCTCTGTGGCTCTGGCTCGTTTTCTGCTATGAGAGACAGGCTGCTGCTTGGTGTGCTGGACTCCTAGTTTGGTGCACCTGGAGCCCTACTGTGGGAAGGCGCCTGGCTTTCCAACCTTGCTCACAGGCGAGGCAGAAGCCCGTCAGCCCACGCCTGCCGCCTGCTGTCCTGCCAGGACTCAGCAGGCCTCTGCCAGTGTCATGGCATCACATGGCACCTGCGGAATTCCTGGGGCCGACCCTGGCATTTCTTTGGATGAAACTGGGTTTCCTTTCACATCTACTGTCCCCAATTTTCTCCTGTGAAATGTCCATCCATCCCTCGCCCCATTATTCTGTCTGCCTTGTTTGTGGCGGAATCTAGGAGTTCTTTATATAGGCTGTGGAAATTCATCCCTGCACGGCTGCACTCACTGACTGGTTTTGCATCGACTGTGCTCTTCCTGATACAACCGTGTCCATACAGGCTGCTCCAGGCCTCTCTATTCTGTCCCCAGGGTTACGTTATTTTCACCCATTGGTAATTACATTTACTCTAAGTATCTGCCGCTCCTCAAGAAATGTACTTCAAGTCTCACCTTTGTTTTCTCTCATTATCACAGGTGGGAGGGAAAAAGATGGTGATCCATGAACACCCAGGCTTCCTGCCTGCTGGGAAACGGCAACGGCAGAGGCTTTAAGGGCCAGGCCGCAGCGCTAACAATCCAGATGCGCTTGGACAGACTCTGGCCTGCGCACCACCCCGGGCGCCTTCTGGTCACAGGCCCGGGGAGTCGTTTCTGTTGCACACCGCCGTATTCAACGTGCAGAACGGTGTTCAGCACAGAGAGGTATTAAAAAAATTCAAAAAAATGAATGAACAATGATGCTCAGCACAGTGCCACGGTAACAAGAACTGGAAGCAGGGAATGGTGGCACAGAGCTGGAACCCCAGGACTTGGAAGGCTGAGACGGAGGGTCACAGGTTCAAAGCCAGCCCCAGCAACGTAGCAAGCCTCCTGGAAACCAAGGCGACTAGTTTAACAAATTATGCTATTTTCCTACTGCAGAAATTAAGGATTTCCAGACATATTAACCTCCCCAAAACCAAAAAGGCAGGAAATTACAGGCTACAGGCTTTCTACATAGTATGACAGCATTGTTAAAAAACCATAAAGTGTGTACGTATATTCTTATGCAAATGAATGCATGAGTAAAGCTCAGGAAAGCTACAAACCAAAGTGTTCATGGTGCTCTCCTCTGGGAAGATGAATAGACTAGCTGGTGCGGTGATGGGGACAATTTTAAGTAAGATATTCGCTTATAAACCTGCTAATGAAAAGCAACCACTGCTGAGATTTCGGCATCTCCCATGTGCCTCTCCTCTGCAGCCATTGGACGAGGCAGAAGGCCACGCCCACTGCCGTGGTGCAGCCCCCTGGGAGCTGTTCCCACCACTTTCTGCACTCTGTCTCTGCAGCAGGTCACAGCAGTTACTCTTCTCTGTATGATTTTTATTGTTGGATGTTAGAAATTTAGGTTGCTCACCCACTAAAAGCCAATTCACAATGACTGCAAGGGATACTTAAACCTTCTTATTTTCCAAGTACAGATTACTAGCCATGTGATTACCTGGTCAAGAGGTATATCCAGGTGGGGTGGCACATGCCTGTAATTCCAGTACTTGGGAGACTGAGACAGGAGGATCGCAGGTTCACAGTCAGCCTCAGCAACTTAGTGAGATCTTTTTTCAAAATAAATAAATAGGGCTTAGAGTGTAGCTCAGAGTAGAATACCCAAGTTCAATACGCAGTGCCAGGGAAAAGAAAACGGAAAAAAGGCACATGCTAATTACGCTTCTACTGATATGCCTCTCAGCTGCTTCGTGCCTTCACTGGCGCTCTTCACGACCTGGCACCGTGTTTCTTGTCTAGTGTCTTCTTTCCTCCCTGGACTCACACGCTCCATCTGTAACAGGCAGGACCTCCTGTTTGTCTGCCACTATGTCCCCAGTGTCTGGTTACTCCGTGTGTTAAATAAATGAACTTGTACGGGAGGATTTCAAAATCAGTATATACATTATAAGTAACTTAAACATTTAAACATAGGAGAACTTAAATTACCTCAACTCAACATTTTATTCTTTTACTATTGATTGCTTTAAATACTTTTTATACAAAGTTATAATAAACTTGTTAGAGCCAAAAATTTGTGTCTTTTCTCTACTAGGCCTCTGTAGTACTTTTAAGTACTGGCCTTTGTGCTTTTTAACTCCAGGAGTCTCAACGTCGTCTAAATAAGTTCGAGTTTTCCATGCTGCAGTATCCTTAACACACTGGACAGCTATCATCTGAGCGGGAAGCTCCGGTGCACACCTGTAATCCCAGGACTCAGGAGGCCAAGACACAGGGAAAGTGCAGGTGGGAGGCAACCTAGCAAGACACTCTCAAAATACAAAGTAAAAAGGGCTGGAGATGTAGTTTGGAGGTAGAATGCCCCTGAGATCAACCCCCAGAACCAATAAGCACGTAAATAAAATGAATGAAAAGTAATGTCATCTTTTGCTCTGCGTATTTCAGTGTTTAATTCACTTAACATTTAGTATGCTTTACACCTTGACAACCAGAAGACTCACCATGGTGTCCTTAAAAAAGACTCACCATGGTGTCCTTAAAAAAGACAGGTATAACGCACATCTGCGATCACCCGAGCGTCTTACCTCCCCGATCTCCATAAGCGGCTCGTTGGTCTCCACGCCGCCGTAGCCGTACTGCAGGTCAGCCTCAGTCAGCTTGTTCTTCTTGATGAACTGGGTGTTGAGGTACCTGGAACACAAACACCATATCCCTGGGTGGCAGGCGGCGGCAGCAAGAGGGCGGGGCTAGGACAATCAGGCCAGGGCTACACATGAGCTACAGAGCAGTTCAGTGCCAGTCCAACAAAAATTATGTAGAAACTAGAAATATAGAAAGCAGCAAGCTGGGCGTGGGGCGCACGCCTGTAATCCCAGCATTCAGGAAGCTGAGACTGGAGGATCGCGGTTCGTGGACAGCCTGAGCTACTTAGTGAGGCCTTTGCAACTCAGTGAGACCCTATTTCAAAATAAAGAATAAAAAATAGGGCTGGGGGTGTAGCTTGGAGGTAGAATGCCCCTGGGCTCCATCCCCAGACCTGAAAAAAGAGAAAAAGAAGCACAGTAAGCAGATGGAAGGATCAGTCCTGAGGGACAAGAAATAAGACTTCTGGAGTAGAATAAACACTATTACCCTGGTCATGTTCAAAACCACCTCATGGCCCTCCACAACTTAGTAAGACTGTTTCAAAATAAGGATAGTAACAGGGCTGGGGATGTAGCCTGGACATTGAATGCCTCTGGGTTCAATCCCCAGTACCACCAAAAGTAAAAAAGGAAAGAAATCTGGGCTCAGTGCGTACCCCTGTACCCTAGTTCTTGGAAGGCTGAGGCAGGAGGATTACAGGCTTGCTGCCAGCCGCAACCTTAGCAAGACCTTCAGCAATTCAAAACAGGAAGACCCTGTTTTGAAAAAAGAAATAAAAAGGGGTTGGGGGTGTAGCTGGGAGGCAGAATGCTCCTAGGTTCAATTCCTAGTACCAAAAATAAAAGGTGAAGAAATAAAAGCCTGTCTGTGCACGGAGCTCACACACCTGGTGTGTAAATCCCAGATAAGCAACTCTGTCTACGCGCTCCCTGATGGGAGAAGGGAGTAGGTGCCATCTTACCATTTCCACGTGTCCCCCACTCCCCTCTGCTCCACGCCAGGTCTCCCGGGGTCAGCGCCCCCACGCTGTTCCAGTAACCCCACCTGAAACGTCAGGGCCTCGGCCACTCCCTTTAACCGTGGACTCCCTGCCCCCAGCGACTCCGGCCCTCCACGCACCTGTGACATTCTGCACGGTCACACGCGCCCTTAGGGTGCATTTCTAGCCCTGGCCTCTGTATTCTCAGAATTCTGCTTTGAGATGCCAGCTCCCTCCCTCACACCTGTGCGAGCCCTGTGGCCCCGGGTTTGTGAACCTGGACTCAGCTGCTAGAGCCACGGCTGGGGCCTGTCCTCAGTCGTCGGCTCCAGGCCCCGCACGTGTTCAAGCCACCACAGATGGGTGCGGCCTTATGTCTTGTATCGGGTAGGACAGCTGCTACTTGCTCTCACAGAGTCAAGTCCAATGAACCTGATCTCTAATCTCAACAGTCAAAGCTTAAGACAGTTGGTGCATGCCTGTAATCCCAGTAGTTGGAAGACCAAGACAGGACGACAGCAGGTTGCCAGCTTCAGCAACTTAGTGAGACCCTGTTTCAAAATAAAAAACAAAGCCAGGCGTGGTGGCGCACGCTTGTAATCCCCGCGCTTGGGAGGCTGAGACAGGAGGATCACGCAGGTTCGAAGCCAGCCTCAGCTACTTAGTGAGGCTCTCAGCAACTTAGTGAGACCCCGTTTCCAAATAAAATATAAAACAGGTCTGGGAGTATAGCCCAGAGGTAGAAAAGCCCCTGGGTTCCATCCCCAGTACCACCAAAAAAAAAAAAAAAAAAAAAAAAGAAGCTGGGCATGGTGGTGCACGCTTGTAATCCCAGCACTTAGGAAGCTGAGAGAGAGGAAAGGTACCAGGACGGAAGCTACTATTGCCACAAAACGCTAAAGTCAAATCCAAGGTATGGGTCTGGGGATACAGCTAAACAGTAATGCGCTTGCCTAGCGCACGTGAGGTCCCGGAGAGAGAGGGAGAGAGAGAGGAAGAGAGGGAGGGAGAGAGAGAGCGAGGGAGAGGGAGACACCACAAGGACTTAGCCGTCGCCCAGTGGTCTCAAGCTGAATTTCCACACTGACTTCTGTCAAGCTTAGCTCGTGCTCTGGGCTCAGGGAAGGGTCATGCCAACAAGCAGTGTGACTTGTCACAGCCCAAACGCCACACCGCCGGCCGGCCTTCCACAGCAGCAGGGAGTCCGGGCATCCAGTGGGCGGGCGGCCCCCTACCTGTACAGGCAGTCCATGTAGTCAGCGCCCTTGCTGTACTCCTCCCAGCACCTGTGGTACATGACCAGTACTTGTTCTTCAGACTCCAGGACTCGCTGGGAAAGAGAAGGGATGCTTTTACGTAGGAAGCGCTAATACTCTATACTGTAAACTACTGACTGTAAAAATGAATGTTCTAATAACACGTACTTCAAGCATTATAAATTACTTTTTCTTTTTTTTTTTTTTTTTGCAGAACTGGGGATTGAACCCAAGGGCATTCCATCTCTGAGTTACACCCCCTTTTTCTTTATTCTGAAAAAGATCTAAGTTACAGAGGCCCTAACTAAGGAGCTGAGATTGGCCTTCCTTGAACCTTCAATCCTTTCTCAGCCTCCCAAGCACTGGGATTACAAGCCTGTGCCACCATGTCCAAATTCAATCTTAGCAATTTAGTGAGATCCTGTTTCAAATTAAAAAAATAAAAAGGTGTAGGTCAGAAATAGAATGGTCCTGGGTCTAATCCCCACTACCACAAAAGGATTCATTAATAAATTCAATACAAGTTTCAAAAAAAGGGCTGGGGGGTGGAATAGCTCAGAAGTAGAATGCTCTGGGTTCCATCCCAGTAACACGCACGCACACACGCACACTCCAGCCCAGGCAGCCCATGGTCTCTCCCAGCTTCCCATGCTTACAAGTCAGGACAGCTACTTAGCAAAACTACTGCAGCACTTCTGAGCAAGAGCACAGCCATCACTCGGCAGGCTCTCCACCATGCTCTTTATTTTTGTGATTGAACCCAGGGAGTTCGGCCTCTGAGCGACACCCCCAACCCTATTTTATTTCTTAGTTTGAAACAGAGTCACCCTCGGTTGCTGAGAGGTTCACTATGTTGAGGAGGCTGTCCTTGAACCTGCAAGCCTCCTGTTTCAGCCTCCCAAGTGGGAGGAATTAAGTGTCCCACCACACCTAGCTGACCATACTTTTTACCTTAAGATTTCCCTTTCTAATTTTAGGCTTTTAGAAGACCATATAGTGTTTGAAAAGGCAGATAACAGGTTAACAGTAAGATATTTACCAAAAAAACACACCGAGGAGAGGGGAGGAGGGAGAGGGGGGGTGGGAGAGAAGAGCGCGCACGCGTGTTCCTGACTTCACTCCAAGTACAGCAAACATTAATACGGGAGGAGGAGGAGGGCCAAGATCAAAAAGCCTGACTTTGATATACCGCAGCTATGAACATACTTAGCCTACGTACATATGCCATTGATTCCTTACCTTGTGCAAATGCCGAACATGGTTTTCCAAAAAAATCTTGGTTTCTGTGTAAAGTCTTTCTCCAAGCGGCTCAGGGTAGGCCACACATAAAGCGTAGATATCTCTAGTGAAATTATTAAGGTCCTCACACTTGCTAGTGCTGTAATTCTAAACTTGAGAATTAACTCAAACTCAATATTAAAAAACATTTTTTATTTAAGCTCATGATACACATAATATTGTCATAGTACATATAATATTGCGATATTGCTTTATATCTATACCAAGGTAAAATACATAACCATATTTTAAAAAGCACTGAAAGATTCACTTACTGTATTCTTTCAACAGGCTCCTACTGAGAATGTTTTGAAGGCACTAAGAGGCGAATGATCCCTTGGAGAAGTTACAATCCACACATTGTTTCTGGGACATCAAGTCGCCCAGAATCTCCCAAAGTGGGGCTGAGCCTCACCCTGCCCAGCAGAGGCAGAGAGCTAGCCATGCTGAGCGCCTTCGCCCCCTCACAGGACCCCGCGGGCCGCTCTTACTCCGCTGAGGTTCTGCGAGGCACAGGCACTGGCCACCAGGGCCCGTGTGGCGACAGAGCAGGGCCGGATGCAGCTGGCTGCCACTCAGCCTCTGTGGGGCCTCTCCCCTCCATCTCCTCTCCTAATCCCCTCCACTGCTATCAAGTCCTCTGCGCGCCTCCAAAATTAAAAGCATCACACCAAGAACAAAAAGGCAAAGGCAAAGTCAGCCCCGGTCCTCCTCTACACATGCGTAGATGCCGGAAAGGCGTCTGATGTGCTGCTGTGAAGGGTGAAAGGCATTCGAGGAACAGGACACATGTCCCCGATCAGCGACCTGTGAGCCGGAACCCAACAGCCCCGTGCGCGTCACCCCGTGCCAGAGGCACGCACGGTGGGAGAGGAGAAACCAGGATGGAGCCAAGTGAGTTTATTACAAAGATCAGAAAATATTATAGAACAAAACATACGCTCAGAAATAAGGGTTCAGGTGTGAGTGGTGGCGCACTTGTAATCCCAGCATTTGGGAGACTGACACCGGACTGCGGTTCGCGGACAGCCTCAGCAGCTTAGCGAGGCCTTTTGCAACTCAGTGAGACTCTGTTTCAACAATGAGAAGACTAAAAAATAGGGCTGAGGGTACAGCTCGGAGGTACAATGCCCTGGGTTCCGATCCCAATACCACAAAAAGGAAACAAAGAAAAACAAAGAAATCTGGGCTCAGCGCCGGGTGCGAGCTCACACTTGTGACCCTGGGACTTGGGAGGCAGAGGCAGGAGGCTGACAGGTACAGGGACAGCCTTGCAATTAAACGAGACCTCCAGCAACAAAGCAAGACCCTATTTCTTTTTTATTTTCTCTGGAACTGGGGACTGAAAGCAGGGGAATTTTACCTCCAAGCAATACCCCCAGCCCTTTTCTTTTCTAAAAGAGGGTCTGGCTAGGTTGCTGAGGTTGACCTCAAACTTCTGATCTTCCTGCCTCAGCCTCCCAAGTACTGAGATTACTATCTATCTCAGTGTGTCCGCCATGGGTAACGTACATGATGCTTACTGGAAACAGGCCCACAATGGGACTTACCTTCTTCTGTTTTAGGAAGAGGATGGGTGGGAAGTGTCCACTAGGGTGACACTCCCGGCCCGTTCCATATACCAATGTCTTATCACTCACGCAGCATCTAACAGCATCCACCGTATTTATCCTGTGTTGGAGTTTTCAGTTCACCACTGCACAATCGCAGCCACCTAAAACTACCTATGCGGGAGGTTGAGCCAGGAGGATCGCAGGTTCTAAAACAGCCTCAACTAGTAGGAAAGAATCTCATCAACCTAGCAAGAACCTGTTTGAAAAAAAAAAAAATAGGACTGGGGATATAGCTCAGAGGTAGACTACTCCTGGGTTCAATCCTCAGTACCACACACACACAAAAAGTAATAAAGGCTGGGCGTGGTGGCGCACGCTTATAATCCCCGTGCTTGGGAGGCTGAGACAGGAGGATCGCACAGGTTTGAAGCCAGCCTCAGCTACTTAGTGAGGCTCTCAGCAACTTAGTGAGACCCTGTTTCCAAATAAAATACAGAATAGGTCTGGGAGTATAGCCCGGAGGTAGAAAGGCCTTGGATTACACCCCCAGTACCACGAAGAAGAAGAAGAAGAAGGAGGAGGAGGAGGAGGAGGAGGAGGAGGAGGAGGAGGAGGAGGAGAAGAAGAAGAAGAAGAGGAGGAGGAGGAGGAGGAGGAGGAGGAGGAGGAGGAGGAGGAGGAGGAGAAGAAGAAGAAGAAGAAGAAGAAGAGGAGGAGGAGGAGGAGGAGGAAGAGGAGGAAGAGGAGGAGGAACTCGTTGACATTCTAAAAAGAACAAAAATACAACATGTGAAAAATATACTATCTATGAAATCAGCAATTAGCAAGCAAGGGACAAAAAGTGGTTGACTACATAAAAGTGGTTGAAACTTTTCACAAGTATACATAACCCTAGCGTTGTCAGCGCTGTAACGGGCAGACCCTGGAGCCTCCCCCAGGCCTTCCCGCTTTAGTGTGTGGGCTGCACCAGCTTCCTGCCATGTGGCCTTTACAGGGCCCAGGGCCTCAGCACAGTCACCACCACCAATCAGCAGCCTGGTTCCCCACTCCGCCCACCTTCACCCCTCGGTCCACAGGGAGGGAGGACTTAGGAGTCAGCACGAAGAGGTCGGCCACGCAGCTCACTGACTGCGATGGAGAGGTACCAGACGGGACTCAGCACGGGTCACCAGGGGCCCAGGTGACAAGGAAGGGCCTTCCTATGCACAGGGCGTCTAGGTGAGGGCCTTGACCTGCACCCTTAACTCCTGCCTTGAAACCAGACTTCTGACTACATAGCTCTGAGACAAGAGAGCTGTTCTCTCTTAAACCACCAAATGTGCTGGCTGTCCTGTGGTAGGAAAGAGACCATTTCTAGACATCACCCCCTGGCCATGCTCACAGCGGCCAGCTGTCACTGCTGAGGACCCTGCTCATTACCAGCCCCGTCACTTGCTGCGCTGCACCTGCACGCCAGCCTCACATAGCGGCGCCCAGCGGGCAGCAGGCACCTGGGTCTGGGCCACTCCATGAACAGGACAGCGGGGCTGGGGCAGCTGAGTGGAGCAGGCAACCTCTGCCTCCCGTGGCTGCGGCCACGGGGCTCGCCTCCCGCTGGGGCCTGCTGCACTGGGCCCCAGCCCCGTGGCACACATCCTTCTCAGCGCTCCAGTGACAGCAGCAACACCTCATCCAACATCGTCTGAAGTAAACTAACCTCACACGTGTGTTGCAAGGAAAGAGATGACACAAAGCAACGTCGCAAGGCTACTCCAGCTGTACAGAGTTCAAAACTGAGGACACGACACTGGTCGAGTCACACAGGAGGCCAGCCAGACACGGGCTCGGCACTTCCATCCGCGCCACGCTGCAGGCCGCCGAAGCGTCCTCACTGGCCCCGCCGCGGCAGAGCCAGGGCTTGCTCTGCTTGGCCATGCTCAGCTCAGCTCAGCTCAGCTGAGCAGTAAGTCTGGCGGGACCACGCCCCGGGACAAAAAGCAGAGCTGTGCTCCCACCCAAGGCTGCTCACCAGGGCGGTGCTGGGCAGGAGAGGCCAGGAGGCACGGGACACGAGTTTCAGGGACCCAGAGAGCCTCAGAACTGCACTTCATATAAAACCCTGTCTACTAATGAGGACAACCATCATTCAATCAAAACCCTGCTTTGGGCTGGGTGAGGCAGCCCAGGCCTGTAACCCCAGTACATGGGCTGGGCAGGAGGGTAGAAATTGGAGCCCGGCACAGCCTCCGAGCTCCCTGCTCTCCCTGGCATGCCCGGGGCCCAGCGCGCTGCCTGCTCTCAGCAAGCCGGCCTCTAGGGGCATCCTGGAGGCAGGTAACCCCCCCACCCTCCCCCTGAAGTGCTCCAGGCCCCTCTGGCTTTGCTTCCTGGCCGTGTGGTGGGCAGGCCTCCTCTCTACTCTGCTGCCACCATGCAGAGCCACCATGGGCCCAAAATGGAATGGTTTCTGTTTTACCTACTATAATGGGAGTAAAAGGCCAGTCATGGTCACACACACCTGTTATCCCAGTACTTAGGAAGCAGAGTCAGAAGGGTCACAGGTTCACGGCCAGCCTCAGCTACGTAGTAAGACTATCAACCTAACAAGATCCTACTCCAAAATAAAAAGTAAAATAGGGCTGGGGTGTGGCTCAGAGGTTCAAAGCCCTTCAGTTTGATCCCCAGCGCCCCAAAATTAAAACATAAAATAGGGCTGGGGTGTGACTTGGGAGGTACAATGCCCTTTGGTTCGATCCCCAGCGCCCCAAAAATAAAAACTAAGATAACGGGTGAAGAAGTCTGCTTTGGTCTCAACTGCTCGCAAGCCTGCCAGATGCACTTAGTGCTCAGAACACAGTTGCCAAAATCGAGAGATTCTGAAATACTGGCTGCCACACACAGGTGACAAACTTGGATAAGCAACTAAGCATTTTACTTAGTTACATGTAAATTCTTCCATTTCAACAAGCTCACACCTGTTCTCACTTTAACAAGTTCATCAGTTTTACTTTTTTTGGTGTTGGGGCATTCTACCTCTGAGCTATAATCCCAGCCTTTTTTATTTTTTACTCTGAAACAGGGTCACTAAGTTTCAGAGGCTGCAACCCTCCTGTCTCAGCCTCCCAAGTGCTAGGATCACAGTGCGCCATGGCCTGCAGGCATCAATTTCAGACTGAAGAGGTAAAAAGGAAGTAGGCAGATAGGGAAGAGGCCTCAGTAGAAAAACTTAATTTCCTGAGGAGCAATGATTACTAATTAACTTCTAAGGCTCCTAAAAGAGACCAGCTCTTCCAAGGTTCAGAGATAAGAATAACCAAAGCTTCACAAAACCATCTGTTTACTAATCAACAAACCCAGGAGACATCCCTGGAGCAAGTCTCACACCTTTACTGGAAGGAGATCCCTCAAAGGACATGCAAATACCCTATGCAAATTTTAAGAACTGCCTTCCAGACTCCAACCAACAGAAGACATGCAAAAATATATAACCCCCTAGACCAGTCACCAGGATGGTTACCCACTTTGGGAACCCCTCCCGGTTGGGGAGCTTTTCTCTCTCACAGGTCGTGTTAGCTTTGAGAGAAGGTGGGGTGCAATTGAAGGCACTTGGCCTGGGCTACACTCGGGTAGTGACCTGAACTTCCTTTCTGGCAGATCGCGTGGACTTTGGGAGAAAGCGGCTTGCAACTGAAGGCATTTGGCTTGGGCTACCCTCACGTATTGTCCTGAGGGCAGCTGCTCGGCAGCAGAGTCCCAACAGCCCTTAGGGCTGTTCTACCACTTTCCCTATTCTTTTCTGGCAGATCGCGTAGACTTTGGAAGAAAGCAGCTTGCAACTGAAGGCATTTGGCTTGGGCTACCCTCTCAAGTATTGTCCTGAAGGCAGCTGCTGGGCACCAGAGCCCCGACAGCCCTTAGGGGTGTTCGGCCACTTTTTCCTATTCCCTGATGTTTCCAATAAACTTCTTACTCCCCTTCCTGCGGTCTGCGGGTGTCATTCTTTGCTCACCGCAGACAAGAATCCGGTAAGGAAACGCCGAGTTTCTTCTCAAGAAATCCCGTTTCAAGACCATCTATGGAGATGCAAAGGATACGAGAAGCGGTCGTTCCAGGTCGCTCTCTCCACGTGCTCCAGCATGACAACGGCTTGAACTGTGGCCAGGAGCTTGTTCCATGTCTCATCAAAATCTACTACTCTTGGTTTCAAAGACATTGTGCAGGCTTAGTGCTGAACTCTGTTAATTAAAAACACAGTGGTGTTAGCATGAGTACTACAAGCTCAGTGACTTGCTTGTAAAGCACCACAGAAAACCAGCCTGCTACACAGGAGGAAAGAGCAACTGCAAGGTGAGAGTACGACAGCTGCGTGGGTGCGGCGGCTCAGCATGGGCGCGGCGGCTCAGCTGTGACCCCAGCACTCAGGAGGACGAGAACAGAGGACGGCGGCGCAGACAGCCTCAGCTCGAGCAAGGCCCTTTGCAACTCAGTGAGGCCCTGTTTGAAAAATAAAGACTAGTTGGGCGTGATGGCGCACGCTTTTAATCCCAGCATTTGGGAGGCTGAGACGGGAGGCCAGCTTCAGCTACTGGTGAGGCCATTTGCAACTCAGTAACACCCTGTTTCAAAATAAAGAATTAAAAAAAATAGGGCTGGAGGTATAGCTCAGAGATAGAATGCCCTTGGGTTCCATCCCCAGTACCGCAAAATAAATAAGTACATAAATAAGAGTAAAAAATAGGGCTGGGAGTGTAGCTTAGAGGTAGAATGCCCCCAGGCTTCATCCCCAATAACGAAAAAAAAAAAAAAAAAAAAGAATAGCTGTGTCTGCCAACCCTCAAAGCCACAAAACAATGAAGGGCGCCACTTCAAAGACTTAAGCCTTCCTCATTAGATACTTTCAAGGAAAGGTGGGTTCCAGTTCCCCAAAAGCTGCCTCTCTCCAGGAAAGCTGCAAGGGCCACTCAACAGAAGGTATGGCAACGAATCCCTGTGGTCTGCACTCAGCGATGGGTGTGCAAGGATATGAGGACGGACACCAAAGGCGCTCCTCCCGGAGCCTCAGCACCAAAGGCTCTCCTCCCGGAGCCTCAGCACCAAAGGTGCTCCTCCTGAGCCTCAGCACCAAAGGCGCTCCTCCTCCTGAGCCTCAGTATCAAAGGTTCTCCTCCTGAAGCCTCAGCACCAAAGGCGCTCCTCCCGGGGCCTCAGCCCTGGCAAGAGCAGGGAGGAGATCTGCGTTTACATGAAAACAGGGATGACTGTGGAGTGGGGAGTGGAGCACAACGTCCCTGTAAGGTTTTAAGATAGAAGCTAAGGTCTCACGGGGAAGTCTTGCTCCTCAGCTCCTGGGCCTGTGCCCCTGTTCTCACTGAAGGCAGGTCCAGGAGGGAGCCCTGGCTGCACTGTCCTCGAAGGCCGTCAGGGGTGCCAGGCCTCTCCTGCTGGGCCCAGGAGCCATGGGTAGTGCTGGGCTCCCAGGCCAAGGGCCAAGAGATCCAAGTTATAACCTGGCTCAACCCAGATCCTATGAAGAGAATTAAAAGAGAAACCTTCTATATAGGCGTGGTACACACTTGTAATTCCAGTACACTTGGGAGGCTGAGGAAAGAAAGATTGCAGGTTTGAGGACAGTCCCAGCAAGTAGTAAGACTCTAATCAACCTAGGGAGACTTTGTTTCAAAACAAAAATAAAATAGGGGTGGGGGGGAGCTCGGAGGTAGAATGCCCTTGGGTTCCATCCCCAGTACCATAAAAAAGGAGGGAGAGAGAGAGACCTTCTACGTGCACTCCCAGCGCATGAGGAAAGTCCTTTCTGGCACAGGGTCACATCATCCCCAACGTTTCTTCCTCCAGGGCTGTAACATTTCAACGTTTCAAAGTAATCCACAGCCAAAGCCAAGCGAAACTGAAACCTCTTCTCCTGCCCCACCATGGGGAGAAGCAATGGAGGGGGAGGAGGGTGTACAGAGCAGAGGAGGGAGGCAGCCCATACCACCACCAAGACTCAAGCCCAGGGCACACCCTGGGCAGGCGGCGCTCCCACGGGCGACAGCACAGATAATGCAGGAGGAGTGCCAGTGCAGGAATGGCCTCCGCACTCCCTGTCTGTGTGAGGGCTCCACTGCCAACCTCGTCCTGCACGGGGGGGGGGGGCGCAGGGGAGCCGCCACACGCTGTGCACCTGCGCCGCCATCGCTAGGACTGCCTTGCGATGGGGCTATGACACACAGGCAGGAGCACCTCGAGGCCCTGATTCGGAACATGCAGCTCTGTGAGCACACGCTTTCTCAACAGCACTGCAGGCTGAGCCCGGCCAGCAGAGGGTGGCCTGAGCTGGGGAGGCAGGAGGCACCTGCACAGGTCACAACCTCCCCGGCCTCTGGGGCCGAGCCCCTCCTCTGCAGCCTGCCCCCTGCGCCAGCCTCAGTGCCTCCCTGGGCACAGCTCAGCCCTTAATCCCCACTTCTGGATAGGCAAGCAGAGTGGCAGGAATAGGGCGGGGCAGATTCAGAGCTGAGCAGCCCTCAGGACCCAATGGGACCCTGTCTCCAAATAAAAAAAAAACTGGGCTGGGGCAGTGTGGAGGTAGAATGCCTCAATCCCCAGTACAAAAAAAAAAAAAGATGTTTAGTCAGGCATGGTGACGCACACTTGTAATCCCAGTACTTGAGAGGCTGAGACAGGATCACAGGTTCACCGCCAGCCTCAGCAACTTAGTGAGGCCTTGTTTCAAAAAGGAATAAAATAGGGCTGAGGGTGTAGCTCAGAGGTAGAATGCCTCTGGGCTCAATCCAGTACCACACACACACACACACACACAAAAAAAAAAAATCAGCTATAGCCCTCCTGGGTATCTTTCCAAAGAGCCTGAAGTCAGAAATCATTTTAGTGGTACATACATACCCATATTTATAGCAGCACAATTCACAAAGCCACGTTATGGAGCCAACCTCACTATCCATCAGCATGAACAGACTGAAACGTTGTGGGCTCTGCGCACATGCATTCTACACAGCAGTCAAATGAGCAAAGTAATGTCATTTCAGGTAAGCGGATGCAACACTGTTAAGTAAGGTCAGCCAGGCACAAGCGAAGGGCCTGCGCCTTCTCTCACTCAGGACACGGAAGGGCTTCAGATAACGGATGGGAAAGCCCCTTGGAGTCAGGGAGGTGGACCAGGGAAGGGCTGGGCGGAGGGAGGGCCAACGAGGAACCACGTCCATGGACATTCTGTGCACGTGTGAGATGTCCATCTCAACACACTGCACGGGAGGGCGAGTGGGGAGAGCCCACCATGGGCGTGTGCATGGGTGTCACTGTCTCTGTGACCTGCACTGGGATGTGAGACTATAATACACCAGTGCAAGTAAAGAAAGGGTCACTACACTTACCAATCTAAAGGGGTGTTCTTTTAAAGGTTTAAGAACACAACTTAAGCCGGGCGTGGTGGTGCACGCTTGTAATCCCCGCGCTTGGGAGGCTGAGACAGGAGGATCGCAGGGGTTTGAAGCCAGCCTCAGCTACTTAGTGAGGCCCTCTGCAACTCAGTGAGACCCTGTTTTATTCTTTTTATTTTTTTGTGGTACTGGGGGTGGAACCCAGGGGCTATTCTACCTCCGGGCTATACCCCCAGATCTATTTTATACTTTATTTGGAAACAGGGTCTCACTAAGTTGCTGAGGCTGGCTTGGAACCTGTGCGATCCTCCTGTCTCAGCCTCCCAAGCACTGGGATTACAAGCGTGCTCCACCATGCTCAGCTGAGACCCTGTTTTAAAATGAAGAATAAAAAATAGGACTGGGCGTGTAGTCTAGAGGTAGAATGCCCCTGGGTTCCTTCCCCAGTACTCCAAACAAAAAGAACACAATTTATGCTCTAATTGCTGCACATGTTTACTGACAAGAGGAAACTACAGTATGTCAGCATCACCCACAACTCCCACTGAAGGGCCTTCTGCATGCCGTCAGGAGACACACTGTAGACAACAGGTATCGCTAAGCCTCGGCCTGCAGCCAGCAAAGCCCACCTGGACGAAGTCTATGCACAAGCAGGTTTGCCACTTTTTGGTGGTATTAGGGTTGGAGCCGGCAGCACCGCGCCACTTGGCTTCCTCCCCATTCCTGTCCACTGTTCATCCTGAAACAGGTGTCACTCTGTCGCCACGCAGACTGCAAACCCGCAGGACACTTGCCGTGGCTATACTGGCCTTATAGGTACGGGGTGGGGTAGCTTGACGGCAGACCACAAGAAGGAATAGAGGGATTTCCTGGAGGACAGCCTCCCGGAGGGTGCGACATGGCCGAGGACCACCGGGTCTCTGCAGGACTTCCAGGAAAGCAGCCGCACTGAGGGCGGTCGGAAGCTAGCGGAACTGCCCGCACGGAGGGGCAGTGTGTTGGCCGAGCCCTCCCTCACCAAGGCGCTGGGCAGCAAGTGGAGGAGCAGGACAGCCGGGCTTGTGTAAAACTATTTATGGGAACAGAAGGGAAGGAGGAGGCTGAAACGGGGGCTGCTCAGGAGAAGCCTCAGCAACTGAGCAAGACCCTGTTTTTAAAAGGGTGGGGGGATGCTGGGCATGGTGGTGCATGCCTGCAACTCCAGTACTTGGGAGACTGAGAAAGGAGGACCACAGATTCAGTCTATTTAGTGAGGCCCTCCGCAACTTAGCGAGAGCCTGTTTCAAAATAAAGGGAAAAAAAGGGATGGGAATGTAGTGTAGAGGTAGAATACCCCTGGGGTTCCGTCTCTAGTACTACCAATAATAATAATAATAATAATAATAAAAACAACAGAAAATAAAAAGAGCCAGACATGGTGGCACACGCCTAACAAGAGAGGATCACAAGTTCAAGGTGAGCCTCAGCAACTCAGTGAAATCCTGTTTTATTACCCCTCCGCCCAGTCTGGGGATGGAACCCAGGGGCATCTGACCTCCGAGCTATAGCCCCTGCCCTAGTTTTATTCTTTATTTTATGAAACAGAGTCTCACTAAGTTACAGAGGTCCTCACTAAGTAGCTGAGGCTGTCTGTGAACCGCGATCCTCTGGTCTCGGCCTCCCAAATGCTGGGATCACAAGTGTGCACCACCACGCCTGGCTAGAAATCCTGTTTAAAAACAAACAAACAAAAACAACTATTAAATAGGGCTAGAGGTGCAGGTAATAGGTAGGATGCCCCTGGGTTCAATCTCCAATACCAAAAATAAGTAAATAAATAAATGTATATTTTTCTTTTTCCTTTTCTTTTTCTTAGATATAAAAAGTTGGGGAGAGTAGTAAAAAGAAGTAGAGTCTATCACAACTCTCAGCGAGGAGCGGGCAGGAGGGACCTTCAGCCTGAGCCGGAGGGGTGGCGAGCGGCGGCGTCTGCCCAGAGCAGCCAGCCAGCCCTCCTGCCTCCCCGCGTGCGGCTACACTGTTTACCATTTTCATATTGCTCTTATTAGCTTGAGGTTTAGCGTTCTTTTCCTTTCTCACTTTTTTTAGTAAATAGGGAATTTAAGAAACTAATAGCCTTTTAAAACAGGGACAAGTGGGCTGTGGATGTAGGAGTGCCTAACCTACCCAGCCAGCATGGGGCCATGGGTTCAATTCCCAGTACAGCCAGGAAAGAGCTGCAGCGACCCACACACCCTGGCTCTGGGAGAAAACCACCATTTGCTGGAGGCCTCCTGGGCGAGCTAACCACTGTGGCAGGGGAGGGAAAGGCACTGAACTGTGCACGGTGCGTGCGTGTGTGCGCATGGGGCTAGGCTCCTGAGAGAGCACACTTCAGGGTGCTGCGCCACCTTCACGTCTTACAGCTTTATTAGCACTTCAGCTGGTTCTCTGTTCTGGACAGATGAATGAGCCAGCTTTCACGCGGGCAGTAACCCCTGCTACGTCCCGACGCCACACAAAACGCACGCCGGAGGATAACTTCAAAACGATGCGGCGGCCGGCGGCGTGCGCTTGGGATCCAGCACTCGGGAGGCCGAGACCGGAAGACCGCGGTGCGGCCAGCCTCGGCTACTCAGCAAGGCCCTCCACAGCTCAGTGAGACCCTGCTTCAAAATAAAGAATAAAAAATAGGGCTGTGGGGGGGGGCTCAGAAGTAGAATGCCCTAGGTTCCAGCCCCAGAACTGAAAAAAAAATAAAAATAAAAAGACAGTTTCAAAACAAAAAATTAAACAGGGTTGAGGTACAGCTTGGAGGTAGAATGCCTCTGGGTTCAAAATTTGCTGTACAAAATTAAAAAGTGATCCAGCCAGGCATGGTGGCGCACGCTTGTAATCCCCACGCTTGGGAGGTGGAGACAGGAGGATCACACTGGTTCGGAGCCAGCTGCGCTGGCTTAAGAGACCCTGTTTCCAAATAAAAAAATATAAAATAGGTCTGGGAGTGTACCCCGGAGGTAGAAAGGCTTCCAGGAACCCCAGTACCACCAAAATAAATAATAATAATAATAATAAATAATAAATAAAAAGTGATCCAGCTAATCGGACACATATTAATGACCCCTCAGACTCTGTAGACTCCCCTGTGCAAACTCCCAGGTCCCAGGGGAGGAGACCATTCCAAAACCCTTTCTCTCACAAGTGTCCAAGGAGGTAGAGAATAAGGGGAGCCCAGCAATACTGCAGGTTATGCAAACGGTAAGACATACTGACTCACCCTCTAACAGGAAGACACGAGCTGGGCGTCCTCTGCCCCGCAGCAGCACGGCAGTGACCAGAGTCACTGATGAGAGTGGTACAGCTGGACCGCACAGGTCCAGAACCCCGCCACGCACATACACCACCTCATTAACTCCTCGGGATCACCCTGACATAGCCATGAGATTATTTTCTGCACTTTATTTATTTTTCTGTGGTACTGGGGGTGGAACCCAGGGGCGTTCTACCTCCGGGCTATACTCCCAGACCTATTCTATAATTTGGAAACCAGGCCTGGAGGTGAGGCTCAAAGGTAGACAGACTGCCTATGAGTTCAACTGCAGGTACCAAAAACAGGGGTTGGGGCCTGGGGACGTGGCTCAAAGGTAGCGCCTTCCTAGGTTCAACCTATACACACACACACACACACACACACACACACCCATAAAGATGGATCCAGGCGTGGTGATGCACACTCATAATCCCAGTATTTGGGAGGCTGAGATGGGAGGATCACAGGTTCACATCCAGCCTCAGCATCTTAGTGAGACCCCATCTCCAAATAAAGCATAAAATCTGTCTGGGGAGAATGCCCTTGGGTTTAACACCCAGTACCATAAATAAACAAGTTTCTTGAAGGTGAGGATATGGAGAGTTAACTGTTACAAAGTTTCTACTGGTCGTGATGAAAACATTTTAATCCCAGCATTTAGGAGGCTGAGAGGAGGACCATGATTCACAGCCAGCCTCAGCAAGCAGCGAGTCTCATCAACCAAGCAAGACCCTGTTTCAAAGTAAACATTAAAAAAATAGGGCTAGGGATGTGGCTGGGAGGTAGAATCCCCTGGGTTCAACCCCCAGTAACCCCACCACCAACAACAACAACAATCCTGAGAACTATGAAGTCAGTGTGTTATTATTTTTGGTTCAGGCAGTCTAAAACCAAGTCAAAGAGCACTGCTGTGAGCGAGAGCTTCATTGTGTCCCAAGACTGGGACTCCTTAGGGACCTCTACTCTTTCTGATACCTTCTGCTGCTTGCAGCACCACTGTCATTCCCAGTCACAGAGTTCCACGCAAGGGGAGCCACAACGCCCTGGTGCTATGCTAGCAGGCTCCATCACCAGCTACACTCCCAGCCAGCCTTATTTTATTCTGAGACAGGATCTGGCTAAGTTGTGGCTTTGAACTTGTTATTCTCCTGCCTCAGTCTCACGAATTTCTGGGATTGCGTGCGTGTGCCTCTGCACCTCGACTGAGCGGTGATTTTCAATGCACACATGTGCCCCACACAGACACAGGTAAACACAGATGTCTGTGCATGCATGGATTTGCTTATGTATTTCTAGCGCTATCCACTGAGAAAAGCCTAGAGCAGATTCCCTTATGTATTGGTTTATCACCCATTTTCCAGGAAAAAGAAACAACCCAACAACCCCCAACACCTCACTGAGCACTTATTTTTATTCGGCACTTCCAGGCGCACCTAAGGCTGCCACCCCCATGGGTCGCCTACTTTGGGAGTCCATCACCTAGAAGACAACCTCTAGTGATCCATGCACACAACATCCAGACCTTGGTCTCTAAAGAGCACTCCTCAGTCAAAGAAACAGGCCCTGGGAAAGTGAGTTAAAGATACAGGCTGAGCCAGGACCACCCTGCGATGCCAGGAACCAGGAAGTGCTCTCCAAATAAAGGAGGAGGGGCAAAGCTCCAACCGAAAGGCCAAACCTGAAACAGCTGGAGCAACAAAATGATAGCGTTAGATTAAAAACCACAGGATGAAATAAACATCCACAACTTGAGACTGGCTAGAACAAAGTACTAAATAAATAAATGCAAAAAGCCAGCAACTCTTCCTTATTTCACTCTTTCTTTATCACAGGGTGGTCCCACTACCTTGTCCAGGCTGGCCTTGAGCTCCTGGGCTCAAAGGACCCTCCTGCTTCCCAAGCAGCTGGATTCACAGGTGTGTGTGGCTGCCACCGTGCCCAGTAGGACGCACAGCAGCTAATGAGGGGCGGTAACAAAACACAACACGAGCCTCAGGCAAACGCTACTCAGAGTTCACTGCAATCGCTATGGGAGCATCACCAGAGTGCTGGACCCTGGGCGAAGGAGACAAGAACAGGTCTCTGCCCAGTTAAAGACCCTCCCCTGGGTATCTACCAATTACAAGAAGATAGTAACTTTACCAGTGACAGAAAGTGGCAGGAGCTAGGCAGTTGCAGGAGCCTGTAGTTCAGCCACTAGAGGTCGAGACAGGAGGATCACAGGTTTGAGACCAGCCTCAGCAACTTAGTGAGGCCCTCTGCAACTTCATGAGACCCTATTTCAAAATAAAAGACTAAAACAGGGCTGGCACTGTAGCTTGGTGGTAGAACGTCCCTGGGTTTCATCCCTAGTGCCACAGAAATAAAAACAAAACAAAGCAAAACAAAAACACTCTGGTAGATACGACACTAATCAAACAAGAGTTAGCCTCCTCATAACCGCCTCTGTGACGTCCTGCATCCTGCAATATGAAGGCTGGGCGGGGCTCAAGAAAGGTCAGCAATACTGGTGCCAAGTGCCATGCTGGGGTGGTAACGCACCCCATAATTTCATTCCTTGGGAGGCTGAGACAGGAGTGTCGCAGGTTTGAGGCCAGCCTCAGCAATCAAGCAACGCCTTCAGCAACTAAAGGAGACCCTGTTCCAAATAAAGGAATTTTTTAAAAAGGGCTGGGGGTAGTCGGGTGTGGTGGTTCGAGCTTGTAATTCCAGCATTTGGGAGGCTGAGACCGGAGGATCGCGGTTCGTGGCCACCCACAGCTACTTTAGTGAGGCCCTTTGCAACTCAGTGAGACCCTGTTTCAAAAATAAGACTAAAAAATAGGGCAGGGGGTGTAGCTCAGAGGTACAATGCCCCAGGGTTCAATCCCTGGTATCACATAAATAAATAAATGGTAATAGGGCTGGGGGGGGGCGGCTCAGAAGTAGAATGCCCCAGGGTTCAATCCCTGATACCAGCTAAAAAGAAAAAAGAAAAAGCAACCACACAAACCTAATTGAAAGGCACTCTACAAACTACCTGGGCACACGTAGCAGGAAACAGTGAAGGAAGAGAGAGGCCGGCCACAGGTGGAGGCGGCTGGCAAACCCAGGCAGGATCACAGTCCAGGCCAGCCTCACCTACTCAGTGAGGCCCTGTTTCAAAATAAAGAATAAAAAATAGAACTGGGTAGAATGCCCCTGGGTTCCATCCCCAGTACCGCAAAAAATAAAGAAAGAAATAAGACCAAGGTGAGAAACATACAAGACATTTACAGGTAACTCAAACACTTCACTCCCTGCAAGCCAGCCACAGTGGAGTCAGACCCAACTTCTGAGCTGGCAGGGATTAAGGATTTGCCATATTCTAGACCTCCAGCGGTGCGGGGACAGGTGTGACGATGCTCAAAACAAACCAGCACCTGACTGAAGAGAAGGCCTCACAGGGGCCGCTGTCCAGTGGCTAGGCGGGAAAGCCCACCAAGCCCTTTGTCCGACTCAAGCCTTCACGCAGAACCCTAAGACCTGCACAAGCCGAGTGCCCTGAGCCCAGCTCAGAGCTCACATGGCAGTCTTCCTATGGCGGTGTGTATGGTACCGATCAAACCCAGGAGCATTCTACCTCTGGCCTGTACTGCAGCCCCAGTCCTATTTTACTTGAGAGAGAGAGAGAGAGAGAGAGAGAGTGTGTGTGTGTGTGTGTGTGTGTTGTGTGTGTTACTGGGGATTGAACCCAAGAATATTCTATTTCTAAGCTGTACCCCCAGCCCTATTTTATTTTATTTATTTTTTTATTATTATTATTTTTTGGTGGTACTGGAGGTGGAACCCAGAGGCTTTCTACCTCTGGGCTATACTCCCAGACCTTTTTAATATTTTATTTGGAAACAGAGTCTCACTAAGTTGCTGAGAGCCTCACTAAGTAGCTGAGGCTGGCTTCGAACCTGTGATCCTCCCGACTCAGCCTCCCAAGCGTGGGGATTACAAGCGTGCGCCATCACAGCCGGCAGCACTATTTTAAAACAGGGTCCTACTAGGTTGATGAGAGTCTGACTACTTGCTGAGGCTGTCCTCAATCTTGAGATCTTCCTGTCTCAGCCTCCCAAGTACTGGGATAACAGTTGTGCACCACTACACCTGACTTTTATTTTTATTTTAAAATAGGGTCACGATAAGTTGCTGAGGCTGGCCTTAAATACAGGATCCTCCTGTCTCAGCTTCCCAAGCACTAGATCACAGGCGTGGCCACCACACCCAGCTCTTCACACTGTCCTACACACTGTCAGTGAGTACTAGGTATTACCTAATAGAGGCCACATTTCTCTTTAGAAATGTTTCTTTAGAAATTGGCTGCTGACTTTAATCACTCATAGATCAACAAAAAAGACAACAGCAACAGAAATAACAGCAAAAATCAAACTGATTTAAATAGTTCCCTTTTCTGGAACTAGAGATTGAACCCAGGGGCATTCCACAACTGAGCTGCACCCTCAGACCTATTTTATTTGGAAACTGAGTCTCACTAAGTTCCCGAGGGCCTTGTGAAAGTGCTGAGATTGACTTCAAATCCGTGATTCTCTGTCTCAGCCTCCCAAGAACAAGTATTACGGGCTTGTGCCACCATGCCAGGCTAAACGGTTCCTAAATCAAGAACAATCTCAGAAAAATAGGTAGCTTGGTTTACATTAAAAGTAAACCAGATCTGGCTAGCTGGGTGTGGTGGTGCATACATGTAATCCCTGCACTTCAGAGACGAGACAGAAGGATCACAAGTTTGAGGATAGCCTCAGCAAGCATGAGACACATCAACATAGAGAAACCTGTTTCCAAATAAGAAATAAAATTGGGCTGGGGTGTAGCTCAAAGGTACAATGCCTCTGGGGTTGATCCTCAGGACCAAAAACCAAAACCCAACCAACTGGCTAAGGAAAGTTATCTGGAAATCAAAGTGTCACCAGTACAAAAAGTGCTAGAAATTCAGCAGAGACCACACACCTGTGATCCCAGTACTTGGGAGACAGAGACAGAGGTAAAATGCCCCTGGGGTTCAACCCCCAGTACCAACAACAAAATTCAGCAGAAAACACGATGAAATTAGTTAATTTTTCAAAATAATAAAACTTAGCCAGGCATAGTGGCACATGCCTATAATCCCAGTACTTGGAAAGCTGAGACAGGAGGACTGCAGGTTCAAGGACAGCCTCAGAAAGTAGTGAGGCTCTCAACTGAGGGAGACCATTTCAAAATAAAAAATAAGAATTAGGCTGGGAGTGTAGCTCAGAGGCAGAATGGCCTGGGTTCCATCCCCAGTGGCAAGAATAAAACTTAAAGCAACTTGAAGAAAAATCATACCTGTTCTTTCATATGACTCAATCAACAAGGCTCAAATTATGCCACAGAAGTTGGAGATCTAAAATTATGATCTCACGCCTGGCGTGGGGCACATGCTTACACACCCAGCATTTGGGAGGCTGAGACAGGAGGATCATGGTTCAAGGACAGCCTCAGCTACTTAGTGAGGCCCTCTGCAACTCAGTGAGACCCTATTTCAAAAAAAAAAAAAAAAAGAATAAAAGCCGGGCGTGGTGGTGCATGCTTGAAATCCCAGCACTTGGGAGGCTGAGACAGGAGGATCGCTTAGGTTCGAAGCCAGCCTCAGCTACTTAGCGAGGCTCTCAGCAACTTAGTAAGACCCTGTTTCCAAATAAAATACAAAATAGGTCTGGGAGTATAGCCTGGAGGTAGAAAAGCCACTGGGTTCCACCCCCAGTACGAGAACAACAACAAAAAGAATAAAAAACAGGTCTGGGGGTATAGTTCAGAGGTAGAATGCCTCTGGATTCCATCCCCACTACTGGAAAAAAATAGACAGAAAAATAAAAAATAAACAAATAGGGCTTGGGATATAGCTCAGAACTCAGGATGGAACCCCATCCCCAGTACTGCAATTCAATCAATCAATCAACCCGGGCATGGTGGCACACACTTGTAATCCCAGTACTTGGGAGGCTGCGACAGGAGGATCGCAGTTCGCGGACAGCCTCAGCTACTTAGTGAGCCCCTCTGCAACTCAGTGAGACCTTGTTTCAAAATAAAAACCAAAAAATACAGCTGCGGGTGTAGCTCGGAGGTAGAAAGCCACTGGTGCAATTCCCAGTACTGCACAGGTAGATAGATAAAATCACAATCCCAGCATACTCAATGTCTTCAGACTTAAGAATTAAAAGAATTACGGCATTCTAAAGTCTCTGATAAGCTTTTCCCAATTAAAAGCCAAGTAGAAAGTCGTGAATCAGATGAATCTACACCTTCTTAAAGATGAACATAAGCCAGGCACACGTGCAATCCCAATACATGGGGGGGGGGTGAGGCGGGAGGAGCCAGGTTCAAGGACAGCCTCAGCAAGTACTGAGACTCTCAACCTAGTGAGATCCTGTTTCAAAATAAAAAGGAAATAGGGCTGGGGCGCAACTCCGAGGCAGATCGTCCCCGGCTCCAAGCCCTAGTACCACAACAGCAGCGTGCAAGCAGGTGAAATATGCTGCCACGTTTATAAGGTATGGAGAGTGATGTGCACACACTTGTGCTGGACCCACAAGACACATCTCAGGAAAGATTAAGAAATGGCTAGCATTGTCTACAATCGAGGAACACCGGGTACAGGGCAAGAAGTGGAGACAGATCTTAATTCTGCACCCAAATGACACTGACGCTTTGGACAGCGTTAATAGCTTTTTGGTCAAAACACAGTAGGCCAGGCGTGGTGGCGCACGCTTGTCATCCCAGCGCTTGGGAGGCTGAGACAGGAGGATCGCACAGGTTCGAAGCCAGCCTCAGCTACTGAGAGAGGCTCTCAGCAAATCAGTGAAACCCTATATCCAAATAAAATAGAAAATAGGTCTGGGAGTATAGCCCAGAGGTAGGAAGCCTCTGGGTTCCAACCCCAGTAACACAAACACACACACACACACACACACACACACACACACAAACATAGTGGGGTATATAAGTTGCATTTTCTTATCTTGTGTGTGGGTTTGAACCCAGAGGCACTCACCTCCAAGCTACACCCCCAGCCCTATTAGTAAATGTTTAAATAAGGCCTCTCTAGGTTGGTGAGTCTCACTACTTGCTGAGGCGGTCCTGGAACCTGAGATCCTCCCGTCTCAGCCTCCACGGTACTGGGATTACAGGCGTGCGCCACCACACCACTTTTTCAATAGTATCTCCACATCGCCTGGCCCAATGCTGGTGCCTGTGAAACATCCGCAGACTGAATGAATGAATGACCTTTCTCTAAACTCCGGACATGCACACCCAATGCCTGCTTCTCACCCCCACTGAAGTAAGCATGTCTAATCATTCCACTCCCATACAACCTGTTTCCCTGCCCTCTGACAGGCCCAGCCCCAGGCACCACCATCCTCCAACCAAGCCAGACACCCAGGACCGCTCCCGCACTCATGCACAGTCTAGGACCAGTTCAGTACGCCAGGGTCTCCCTAAGTCACCGAGGGGGGGCTTCAAACCTGTGATCCTCCTACCGCGGCCTCCCAACAACCAGGATTACAGGCCTGCACCACCTCATCCGGCTTACCCCCAGCTTTTTAAAACTCAAAAGCTTTCCAATGCACTTCATTTATTTTTGTGGTACTGGGGATTGAATCCAGGCGCATTTCATCTGTGCTCTGCCCCCAGTCTTATTTTTTTTGAAAAAGGGTCTCCCTAGGTTGCTGAGTCTGGCTAAATTGTAGCTAATCTTGAATCCTCCTGTCTCAGCCTCCCAAGTACTGGGATTACAGGCGTGCATGACCACACCTGACTTTCCAGCTTCAATAACTTTAAATATAATACATGGCTGGCCATCGCTCTGGCAAGGCCAGCAACTGCTCCGACCAGGCCCACCCTCATTTGGCTGCTGTGTTTGCTGGAATCGTGTCAGCCTCCAGGCTTTCTCAGTGAGGTCCTCACACTGGAGCACTCCTCCTTCAAAACTGCTCCTTTTCAGATTATAAAGTCGAAGGTCTTTTCTGACCACAGTATCTGAAACAACCTTCTCCTATCTCATCTCCTTCATAGCACTTATTTTCTCCAGGTACTTGTTTCTTAGTACCTCTCCCTCCCACCGGGAACTGAAGCTCCCGCTGGGTGTACTTCACTCCTGCATCAGTGCTTGGCCTACTGACCAGGCGCTCAGTAATTGGGGTGAAACTCTGAGGGTGTACAGTAGCTGGGCATGGTGGCACAACCTGTAATCCCAGTAGTCGGGAGGCTGAGAGAGGAGGATCACAGGTTCCCCGCGGCCTCTGCAACTTGGCAAGACCCTCTTCACCAACTTAGTGACACCCTGCTCCAAAATAAGAAATAAAAAGGGCTGGGGATGTAGCTCAGGGGGGAAATGCCTCTAGGTTCCACCCCCAGTAGCAGGAGGAGGATCAACCTTTGCTGACAGCCTGGTAAAGGCACAGACACGAACAGGCCACTGCCATATTTACACCGATCACCAGAGGACGAGGACGGCAGGCAGAGCGTTTCTGATGCACGTGAACGTCTCAGCACTCGGCTTCTCCGGGCTGCAGGGCACGCAGCATCTGAAGACGGGCAAGGGAAGCCCCGTGCACAAGTACTCCATCCGGAACTCCTCTGGAGGCCCGCAACGCTGTCTGCGGGCAAAAGGGCCCGGTTACAGCCGCCAGCGCGGCTGTCTCGGCGAGGGCGATGCTGAGGCCGCGGGCTGCCCACACCCGCCGCCCTCCCCGCCGCCGCGCACGGCTCGGCCTCCGCGAGACAAAGTGCGCCCGGGCGGGACCCGGCGCCGGGTCACCTCCAGCCGCCGCCCCGCGGCCCGCGCCGCCGCCGCCGCCGCCCGCCCCGGGCCGCCGCTCACCTGCCGCGGGACGAGGCTCCGCGCCGCCGCCGGGCGGCAGGGCAGGCCGGGCGGGCCGAGGGCGCTGCCGAGCCGCACGCGGGCGCCGGGACCGCGCACCCTGCGCCGTGGGCCGGCCGCTACGGCGAGCGCCGAGGACACGCTTGTGCGGCGCGAAGACGCCGGCGCCGCCTCCCGACGCCGCGCGAACGCGCTCCCGGCACGCCCCGCGCCCGCGCCCCCGACGCTGCCCGCGCGCGCTCCCGGCACGCCCCGCGCCCCCGACGCCGCCCGAGCGCGCTCCCGGCACGCCCCGCGCCCTGACACCGCCCCGCGCGCGCTCCCGACGCCGCCCGCGCGCGCTCCCGACACGCCCGGCCCCCGACGCCGCCCGCGCGCCCAGTCCTCCAGCCCGTGCGGCGCGCGCTCGTCGCCCAGCCTGCAATCCCAGAATCCGGGGAGAGGCCGGAGGATCGCAGGTTGCGGGCCAGTCTCACCAGCTGATGGAGACCCTGCTTCGAAATAAAATCGGAGCCGGGCGTGGTGGCGCGCGCTTGTAATCCCAGTACTTGGAGGCTAAAACAGGAGGATCCCGGGTTTGCGGCCAGCCTCAGCTACTCACTGAGGCCTTCCGCATGTTATTTACACCCTGTTTCAAAATAAGGAATAAAAAATAGGGCTGAAGGTGTAGCTAGGAGGTAGAATGCCCCTGGGTTCAATACACAGTAAGGCCAAAAAAAGAAAAGAAAAGAAAGGTCGAGATATACTCTCAACTAAACGCTTTGTTCATGGGCCGCCATCTTCCTTGAAAGAACTGATAAGCTACTGTGATTCTGACCTAGGAATTCACAAATATTTTCTCCAAAATAAGCCAAGTGAGCCTAACATTTCAAGCAAACAGTTGGCAGTATTTGGTGCCAATGATAAAATTTTAACTTTCAAGTGAAATTTGAAACTTTGGAAACCTTGTGTTTCCCCCAAACTTCAGCTTTTTCTAGAGACTACAGTGACACGATGTGCCTTCTGATATTACACGATGGCTTTGTCCACATCCGGAAGAGCTACATGACACTGAACTATTAATTCCAAACGATGGAGGCAGGATGGTGCAAAGTCACGTATCAATAAAAGATCCATTCAAGCCCGGTGTGGCGGCGCAGGCTTGTAACCCCAGCATTTAGGAGGCTGAGACAGGAGGATCATGGTTTGTGGACAGCCTCAGCTACATAGGTCCTTTGCAACTCAGTGAGACCCTATTTCAAAATAAAGAATTTATATTTTTAAAAAAATTGTGCTGGGGTGTAGCTCGGAGGCAAAATTCCCCTGGGTTCCAACCCCCATATGCATTCGGCCAGGCGAGGTAGCACACACTGTAATGCCAGTATGCGAAGGCTGAGACTCGGAATCACAGGTTCAAGGCCAGCCTTGGCAACTGAATGAGACCCTGTTTCAAAATAGATTTAAAAAAAAAAAAGGGCTGGGAGTGTAGCTCAGAGAACTAAAAAAACAAAAAAAACAACAAAAAAAAAACTATCACTTGTAATTTGAGCCACTTGTAAAAAGAGCCACTTGTAAAAAGAGCCACTCCTCTTTTTATATTTTTATTTTGAGACAAAGCTGGAGGGTGCATTTCAATTTTTCCACCATTATAATGATAATACCTGAGGTGGAAATATTTTCTTTCTGGTATTACTGGAACCGAGGGGCATTCTACCTCCAACCTTTGCCCCAGCTCTCTCTTTTCCTTTCTTTCTTTCTTTCTTTCTTTCTTTCTTTCTTTCTTTCTTTCTTTCTTTCTTTCTTTCTTTCGCTTTGAATCTGGGTCTCCTAGGTTGCTAGGAGCCAAAGTGTCTGAAGCTGTCCTCCAGCCGGTCATCTTCTTGCCTCTGTTTCCCAGGTACCACACCGAGACAGCTGCTGTCACAAGGAAGAGGTGCATTTAACTCACAGTTTGGGCGTCCAAGGTCGCGCGGTGTCCTCCGGTGTCCAGCCAGAGTCTCTCAGACAGAGGCCGGGAGTGAGACTCAGACTCCGTGTGGAGTCTCCATCCCACTATATTAAACTACGAACATCCAATGCTGGGCTCCACCTAAGGATCTTATCCTAAGCACTTTCCACAGTCCCTCCTCTAAATTTAGTGGGTTAAAGCCGGGCGTGGTGGCGCATCCTCGTAATCCTAGTACTCGGGAGGCTGAGACAGGAGGGCCGCAGGCTCAAGGACAGCCTCAGCAAGTACAGATCATCAACCTAGAGAGACCCTGCCTCCAAATAAAATAATAAACCAAGGCTGGGCTGTAGCTCGGGGGTAGAATGCCCCTGGGTTCCATCCCCAGTACCATAAATAAATAAATAAATAAATAAATAAATAAATAAACAAACCAACAAACAAGTGCAGTGGGTTAGTTTCCACCTCTTAATACCCTCAGCTATTAAGCCTCAGGTATTAAGCCTCAGGCCAATTACAGGCAAACAATATTCAAGACAGATCACGAGATGTCAGAAAATTTGCTGGGTTTTTTTTGTTTTTTTTTTTGTACTGAAAATTGAAGCCAGTGGCATTCTATCTCCCAGATATACCTCCAGCCATTTTTGTTACTTGTTTTTTCTTTTTGGAACAGGATCCCACTAATTTGCTGGGGCTGGCCTCAAACCTAAGGGTGTTTTGCCTCAACCTCCCGAGTACTGGATCACAGGCACGCATCACCTTGCCCAGTGAAACTCTGTTATTTGATCCAAAAACATTATTAGTTTTTTTGACGGTACTTGGGGTGGAACCCAGGGGCATTTAACCTCTGAGCTACGCTCCCAGCCCTATTTTTTATTTTTTTTATTTTGAAACAGGGTCTCACTAAGTAACTGAGGCTACCCACAAACCAAGATCCTCGTCTCAGCCTCCCAAGTACTAGGATTACTGGCTTGTACCACCACGCCTGGTCTGCTACCTAATCCATTTTTGTTGATCTAAAACTTCTAGAGCTGGGTGTGGTGGTGCGCCCTTGTAATCCCAGTACTTGGGAGGCTGAGACAGGAGGATCACAGGTTTGAGGGCAGCCTCAGCAAGTAGTGAGAATCTCATCAATGTAGTAAGATAGGACTGGGTGTGTAGCTGAGAGGTAAAATGCCTCTGAGTTCAATCCTCAGTACCACAATAAAATAAAATAAAACAAAATACGGAAAGTAGTTGGCATGGTGGCCCAATCATGTAATACCAGCTCCTCCGGAGTCTGAGGCAGAAGAACTACAAATTCTAGGCCAGCCTGGGAAATTTAGTAAGACCTTGTCTCAAAATGAAAAGGACTGAAAATATAGTAGCGAGCCTTGCCTAGCTTCCAAGAGGCCTAGGATTCAGTCCCCCACACCAAGAAAAAGAAAAAAGAAAAACCACAGTGGCGGTGGGGTGTGGAGGTACTCATGATTGTAATTTCAGTACTTAGGAGGCTGAGACAGGATGGTTTACCAAGGGTCTTGCTGCAGGTTTGCAGCCAACCTTAGCAACTTAGTAAGACCCTGCCGGGTGTGGTAACCCACACCTATAATCCCTGTACTTGGGAGACTGAGACAGGCGGATCACAGCTTCGAGGACAGTCTCAGCAAGTAGTG